>NW_027618349.1:0-76163 GCF_964187855.1 Myxine glutinosa | reverse complement strand
TTATGTTAGTGTTGAAAAAACCACTTTTCGCACTTGTGTTAGTGTTGAAAAACCACTTTTCGCACTTGTGTTGGTGCAGGAAACCACTTTTGCACTTGTATTAGTGTGGAAAAAACACTTTTTGCACTTGTGATAGTGTTGAAAATCACTTTTCGCACTTGTGTTAGTGTTGAAAAACCACTTTTCGCACTTGTGTTAGTGTTGAAAAACCACTTTTCGCACTTGTGTTGGTGCAGGAAACCACTTTTGCACTTGTATTAGTGTGGAAAAAACACTTTTTGCACTTGTGATAGTGTTGAAAAACCACTTTTCGCACATGTGTTAGTGTTGAAAAACCACTTTTCGCACTTGTGTTAGTGTTGAAAAACCACTTTTCGCACTTGTGTTGGTGCAGGAAACCACTTTTGCACTTGTATTAGTGTGGAAAAAACACTTTTTGCACTTGTGATAGTGTTGAAAAACCACTTTTCGCACTTGTGTTAGTGTTGAAAAACCACTTTACGCACTTGTGTTGGTGCAGGAAACCACTTTTGCACTTGTATTAGTGTGGAAAAAACACTTTTCGCACTTGTGTTTGTGTTGAAAAACCACTTTTCACACTTGTGTTAGTGTTGAAAAGCCACTTTTCGCACTTGTGTTGGTGCAGGAAACCACTTTTGCACTTGTATTAGTGTGGAAAAAAACACTTTTTGCACTTGTGATAGTGTTGAAAAACCACTTTTCGCACTTGTGTTAGTGTTGAAAAACCACTTTTCGCACTTGTGTTGGTGCAGGAAACCATTTTTGCACTTGTATTAGTGTGGAAAAAACACTTTTTGCACTTGTGATAGTGTTGAAAAACCACTTTTCGCACTTGTGTTAGTGTTGAAAAACCACTTTTCGCACTTGTATTAGTGTGGAAAAAACACTTTTTGCACTTGTGATAGTGTTGAAAAACCACTTTTCGCACTTGTGTTAGTGTTGAAAAACGACTTTCCGCACTTGTGTTAGTGTTGAAAAACCACTTTTCGCACTTGTGTTGGTGCAGGAAACCACTTTTGCACTTGTATTAGTGTGAAAAAAACACTTTTTGCACTTGTGATAGTGTTGAAAAACCACTTTTCGCACTTGTGTTAGTGTTGAAAAACCACTTTTCGCACTTGTGTTGGTGCAGGAAACCACTTTTACACTTGTATTAGTGTGGAAAAAACACTTTTCGCACTTGTGTTTGTGTTGAAAAACCACTTTACGCACTTGTGTTAGTGTTGAAAAACCACTTTTCGCACTTGTGTTGGTGCAGGAAACCACTTTTGCACTTGTATTAGTGTGGAAAAAACACTTTTTGCACTTGTGATAGTGTTGAAAAACCACTTTTCGCACTTATGTTAGTGTTGAAAAACCACTTTTAGCACTTGTGTTAGTGTTGAAAAACCACTTTTCGCACTTGTGTTGGTGCAGGAAACCACTTTTGCACTTGTATTAGTGTGGAAAAAACACTTTTTGCACTTGTGATAGTGTTGAAAAACCACTTTTCGCACTTGTGTTAGTGTTGAAAAACCACTTTTCGCACTTGTGTTAGTGTTGAAAAACCACTTTTCGCACTTGTGTTGGTGCAGGAAACCATTTTTGCACTTGTATTAGTGTGGAAAAAACACTTTTTGCACTTGTGATAGTGTTGAAAAACCACTTTTCGCACTTGTGTTAGTGTTGAAAAACCACTTTTCGCACTTGTGTTAGTGTTGAAAAACCACTTTTCGCACTTGTGTTGGTGCAGGAAACCACTTTTGCACTTGTATTAGTGTGGAAAAAACACTTTTTGCACTTGTGATAGTGTTGAAAAACCACTTTTCGCACATGTGTTAGTGTTGAAAAACCACTTTTCGCACTTGTGTTAGTGTTGAAAAACCACTTTTCGCACTTGTGTTTGTGCAGGAAACCACATTTGCACTTGTATTAGTGTGGAAAAAACACTTTTTGCACTTGTGATAGTGTTGAAAAACCACTTTTCGCACTTGTGTTAGTGTTGAAAAACCACTTTTCGCACTTGTGTTAGTGTTGAAAAACCACTTTTCGCACTTGTGTTGGTGCAGGAAACCACTTTTGCACTTGTATTAGTGTGGAAAAAACACTTTTTGCACTTGTGTTAGTGTTGAAAAACCACTTTTCGCACTTGTGTTGGTGCAGGAAACCACTTTTGCACTTGTATTAGTGTGGAAAAACACTTTTCGCACTTGTGTTTGTGTTGAAAAACCACTTTTCGCACTTGTGTTAGTGTTGAAAAACCACTTTTCGCACTTGTGTTGGTGCAGGAAACCACTTTTGCACTTGTATTAGTGTGGAAAAAACACTTTTTGCATTTGTGATAGTGTTGAAAAACCACTTTTCGCACTTGTGTTAGTGTTGAAAAACCACTTTTCGCACTTGTGTGTTAGTGTTGAAAAACCACTTTTCGCACTTGTGTTGGTGCAGGAAACCACTTTTGCACTTGTATTAGTGTGGAAAAAACACTTTTCGCACTTGTGTTTGTGTTGAAAAACCACTTTTCGCACTTGTGTTAGTGTTGAAAAACCACTTTTCGCACTTGTGTTGGTGCAGGAAACCACTTTTGCACTTGTATTAGTGTGGAAAAAACACTTTTTGCACTTGTGATAGTGTTGAAAAACCACTTTTCGCACTTGTGTTAGTGTTGAAAAACCACTTTTCGCACTTGTGTTAGTGTTGAAAAACCACTTTTCGCACTTGTGTTGGTGCAAGAAACCACTTTTGCACTTGTATTAGTGTGGAAAAAACACTTTTTGCACTTGTGATAGTGTTGAAAAACCACTTTTCGCACTTGTGTTAGTGTTGAAAAACGACTTTCCGCACTTGTGTTAGTGTTGAAAAACCACTTTTCGCACTTGTGTTGGTGCAGGAAACCACTTTTGCACTTGTATTAGTGTGAAAAAAACACTTTTTGCACTTGTGATAGTGTGGAAAAAAACACTTTTTGCACTTGTGTTAGTGTTGAAAAACCACTTTTCGCACTTGTGTTGGTGCAGGAAACCACTTTTGCACTTGTATTAGTGTGGAAAAACACTTTTCGCACTTGTGTTTGTGTTGAAAAACCACTTTTCGCACTTGTGTTAGTGTTGAAAAACCACTTTTCGCACTTGTGTTGGTGCAGGAAACCACTTTTGCACTTGTATTAGTGTGGAAAAAACACTTTTTGCATTTGTGATAGTGTTGAAAAACCACTTTTCGCACTTGTGTTAGTGTTGAAAAACCACTTTTCGCACTTGTGTTAGTGTTGAAAAACCACTTTTCGCACTTGTGTTGGTGCAAGAAACCACTTTTGCACTTGTATTAGTGTGGAAAAAACACTTTTTGCACTTGTGATAGTGTTGAAAAACCACTTTTCGCACTTGTGTTAGTGTTGAAAAACGACTTTCCGCACTTGTGTTAGTGTTGAAAAACCACTTTTCGCACTTGTGTTGGTGCAGGAAACCACTTTTGCACTTGTATTAGTGTGAAAAAAACACTTTTTGCACTTGTGATAGTGTTGAAAAACCACTTTTCGCACTTGTGTTAGTGTTGAAAAACCACTTTTCGCACTTGTGTTGGTGCAGGAAACCACTTTTACACTTGTATTAGTGTGGAAAAAACACTTTTCGCACTTGTGTTTGTGTTGAAAAACCACTTTACGCACTTGTGTTAGTGTTGAAAAACCACTTTTCGCACTTGTGTTGGTGCAGGAAACCACTTTTGCACTTGTATTAGTGTGGAAAAAACACTTTTTGCACTTGTGATAGTGTTGAAAAACCACTTTTCGCACTTATGTTAGTGTTGAAAAACCACTTTTCGCACTTGTGTTAGTGTTGAAAAACCACTTTTCGCACTTGTGTTGGTGCAGGAAACCACTTTTGCACTTGTATTAGTGTGGAAAAAACACTTTTTGCACTTGTGATAGTGTTGAAAAACCACTTTTCGCACTTGTGTTAGTGTTGAAAAACCACTTTTCGCACTTGTGTTAGTGTTGAAAAACCACTTTTCGCACTTGTGTTGGTGCAGGAAACCATTTTTGCACTTGTATTAGTGTGGAAAAAACACTTTTTGCACTTGTGATAGTGTTGAAAAACCACTTTTCGCACTTGTGTTAGTGTTGAAAAACCACTTTTCGCACTTGTGTTGGTGCAGGAAACCACTTTTGCACTTGTATTAGTGTGGAAAAACACTTTTCGCACTTGTGTTTGTGTTGAAAAACCACTTTTCGCACTTGTGTTAGTGTTGAAAAACCACTTTTCGCACTTGTGTTGGTGCAGGAAACCACTTTTGCACTTGTATTAGTGTGGAAAAAACACTTTTTGCATTTGTGATAGTGTTGAAAAACCACTTTTCGCACTTGTGTTAGTGTTGAAAAACCACTTTTCGCACTTGTGTTAGTGTTGAAAAACCACTTTTCGCACTTGTGTTGGTGCAAGAAACCACTTTTGCACTTGTATTAGTGTTGAAAAACCACTTTTCGCACTTGTGTTAGTGTTGAAAAACCACTTTTCGCACTTGTGTTGGTGCAGGAAACCACTTTTGCACTTGTATTAGTGTGGAAAAAACACTTTTTGCACTTGTGATAGTGTTGAAAAACCACTTTTCGCACTTGTGTTAGTGTTGAAAAACGACTTTCCGCACTTGTGTTAGTGTTGAAAAACCACTTTTCGCACTTGTGTTGGTGCAGGAAACCACTTTTGCACTTGTATTAGTGTGAAAAAAACACTTTTTGCACTTGTGATAGTGTTGAAAAACCACTTTTCGCACTTGTGTTAGTGTTGAAAAACCACTTTTCGCACTTGTGTTGGTGCAGGAAACCACTTTTACACTTGTATTAGTGTGGAAAAAACACTTTTCGCACTTGTGTTTGTGTTGAAAAACCACTTTACGCACTTGTGTTAGTGTTGAAAAACCACTTTTCGCACTTGTGTTGGTGCAGGAAACCACTTTTGCACTTGTATTAGTGTGGAAAAAACACTTTTTGCACTTGTGATAGTGTTGAAAAACCACTTTTCGCACTTATGTTAGTGTTGAAAAACCACTTTTCGCACTTGTGTTAGTGTTGAAAAACCACTTTTCGCACTTGTGTTGGTGCAGGAAACCACTTTTGCACTTGTATTAGTGTGGAAAAAACACTTTTTGCACTTGTGATAGTGTTGAAAAACCACTTTTCGCACTTGTGTTAGTGTTGAAAAACCACTTTTCGCACTTGTGTTAGTGTTGAAAAACCACTTTTCGCACTTGTGTTGGTGCAGGAAACCATTTTTGCACTTGTATTAGTGTGGAAAAAACACTTTTTGCACTTGTGATAGTGTTGAAAAACCACTTTTCGCACTTGTGTTAGTGTTGAAAAACCACTTTTCGCACTTGTGTTAGTGTTGAAAAACCACTTTTCGCACTTGTGTTGGTGCAGGAAACCACTTTTGCACTTGTATTAGTGTGGAAAAAACACTTTTTGCACTTGTGATAGTGTTGAAAAACCACTTTTCGCACATGTGTTAGTGTTGAAAAACCACTTTTCGCACTTGTGTTAGTGTTGAAAAACCACTTTTCGCACTTGTGTTTGTGCAGGAAACCACTTTTGCACTTGTATTAGTGTGGAAAAAACACTTTTTGCACTTGTGATAGTGTTGAAAAACCACTTTTCGCACTTGTGTTAGTGTTGAAAAACCACTTTTCGCACTTGTGTTAGTGTTGAAAAACCACTTTTCGCACTTGTGTTGGTGCAGGAAACCACTTTTGCACTTGTATTAGTGTGGAAAAAACACTTTTTGCACTTGTGTTAGTGTTGAAAAACCACTTTTCGCACTTGTGTTGGTGCAGGAAACCACTTTTGCACTTGTATTAGTGTGGAAAAACACTTTTCGCACTTGTGTTTGTGTTGAAAAACCACTTTTCGCACTTGTGTTAGTGTTGAAAAACCACTTTTCGCACTTGTGTTGGTGCAGGAAACCACTTTTGCACTTGTATTAGTGTGGAAAAAACACTTTTTGCATTTGTGATAGTGTTGAAAAACCACTTTTCGCACTTGTGTTAGTGTTGAAAAACCACTTTTCGCACTTGTGTTAGTGTTGAAAAACCACTTTTCGCACTTGTGTTGGTGCAAGAAACCACTTTTGCACTTGTATTAGTGTTGAAAAACCACTTTTCGCACTTGTGTTAGTGTTGAAAAACCACTTTTCGCACTTGTGTTGGTGCAGGAAACCACTTTTGCACTTGTATTAGTGTGAAAAAAACACTTTTTGCACTTGTGATAGTGTTGAAAAACCACTTTTCGCACTTGTGTTATTGTTGAAAAACCACTTTTCGCACTTGTGTTGGTGCAGGAAACCACTTTTACACTTGTATTAGTGTTGAAAAAACACTTTTCGCACTTGTGTTTGTGTTGAAAAACCACTTTACGCACTTGTGTTAGTGTTGAAAAACCACTTTTCGCACTTGTGTTGGTGCAGGAAACCACTTTTGCACTTGTATTAGTGTGGAAAAAACACTTTTTGCACTTGTGATAGTGTTGAAAAACCACTTTTCGCACTTATGTTAGTGTTGAAAAACCACTTTTCGCACTTGTGTTAGTGTTGAAAAACCACTTTTCGCACTTGTGTTGGTGCAGGAAACCACTTTTGCACTTGTATTAGTGTGGAAAAAACACTTTTTGCACTTGTGATAGTGTTGAAAAATCACTTTTCGCACTTGTGTTAGTGTTGAAAAACCACTTTTCGCACTTGTGTTAGTGTTGAAAAACCACTTTTCGCACTTGTGTTGGTGCAGGAAACCACTTTTGCACTTGTATTAGTGTGGAAAAAACACTTTTTGCACTTGTGATAGTGTTGAAAAACCACTTTTCGCACATGTGTTAGTGTTGAAAAACCACTTTTCGCACTTGTGTTAGTGTTGAAAAACCACTTTTCGCACTTGTGTTGGTGCAGGAAACCACTTTTGCACTTGTATTAGTGTGGAAAAAACACTTTTTGCACTTGTGATAGTGTTGAAAAACCACTTTTCGCACTTGTGTTAGTGTTGAAAAACCACTTTACGCACTTGTGTTGGTGCAGGAAACCACTTTTGCACTTGTATTAGTGTGGAAAAAACACTTTTCGCACTTGTGTTTGTGTTGAAAAACCACTTTTCGCACTTGTGTTAGTGTTGAAAAACCACTTTTCGCACTTGTGTTGGTGCAGGAAACCACTTTTGCACTTGTATTAGTGTGGAAAAAACACTTTTTGCACTTGTGATAGTGTTGAAAAACCACTTTTCGCACTTGTGTTAGTGTTGAAAAACCACTTTTCGCACTTGTGTTAGTGTTGAAAAACCACTTTTCGCACTTGTGTTGGTGCAGGAAACCACTTTTGCACTTGTATTAGTGTGGAAAAAACACTTTTTGCACTTGTGTTAGTGTTGAAAAACCACTTTTCGCACTTGTGTTGGTGCAGGAAACCACTTTTGCACTTGTATTAGTGTGGAAAAACACTTTTCGCACTTGTGTTTGTGTTGAAAAACCACTTTTCGCACTTGTGTTAGTGTTGAAAAACCACTTTTCGCACTTGTGTTGGTGCAGGAAACCACTTTTGCACTTGTATTAGTGTGGAAAAAACACTTTTTGCATTTGTGATAGTGTTGAAAAACCACTTTTCGCACTTGTGTTAGTGTTGAAAAACCACTTTTCGCACTTGTGTTAGTGTTGAAAAACCACTTTTCGCACTTGTGTTGGTGCAAGAAACCACTTTTGCACTTGTATTAGTGTGGAAAAAACACTTTTTGCACTTGTGATAGTGTTGAAAAACCACTTTTCGCACTTGTATTAGTGTTGAAAAACGACTTTCCGCACTTGTGTTAGTGTTGAAAAACCACTTTTCGCACTTGTGTTGGTGCAGGAAACCACTTTTGCACTTGTATTAGTGTGAAAAAAAACACTTTTTGCACTTGTGATAGTGTTGAAAAACCACTTTTCGCACTTGTGTTAGTGTTGAAAAACCACTTTTCGCACTTGTGTTGGTGCAGGAAACCACTTTTACACTTGTATTAGTGTGGAAAAAACACTTTTCGCACTTGTGTTTGTGTTGAAAAACCACTTTACGCACTTGTGTTAGTGTTGAAAAACCACTTTTCGCACTTGTGTTGGTGCAGGAAACCACTTTTGCACTTGTATTAGTGTGGAAAAAACACTTTTTGCACTTGTGATAGTGTTGAAAAACCACTTTTCGCACTTATGTTAGTGTTGAAAAACCACTTTTCGCACTTGTGTTAGTGTTGAAAAACCACTTTTCGCACTTGTGTTGGTGCAGGAAACCACTTTTGCACTTGTATTAGTGTGGAAAAAACACTTTTTGCACTTGTGATAGTGTTGAAAAATCACTTTTCGCACTTGTGTTAGTGTTGAAAAACCACTTTTCGCACTTGTGTTAGTGTTGAAAAACCACTTTTCGCACTTGTGTTGGTGCAGGAAACCACTTTTGCACTTGTATTAGTGTGGAAAAAACACTTTTTGCACTTGTGATAGTGTTGAAAAACCACTTTTCGCACTTGTGTTAGTGTTGAAAAACCACTTTTCGCACTTGTGTTAGTGTTGAAAAACCACTTTTCGCACTTGTGTTGGTGCAGGAAACCACTTTTGCACTTGTATTAGTGTGGAAAAAACACTTTTTGCACTTGTGTTAGTGTTGAAAAACCACTTTTCGCACTTGTGTTGGTGCAGGAAACCACTTTTGCACTTGTATTAGTGTGGAAAAACACTTTTCGCACTTGTGTTTGTGTTGAAAAACCACTTTTCGCACTTGTGTTAGTGTTGAAAAACCACTTTTCGCACTTGTGTTGGTGCAGGAAACCACTTTTGCACTTGTATTAGTGTGGAAAAAACACTTTTTGCATTTGTGATAGTGTTGAAAAACCACTTTTCGCACTTGTGTTAGTGTTGAAAAACCACTTTTCGCACTTGTGTTAGTGTTGAAAAACCACTTTTCGCACTTGTGTTGGTGCAAGAAACCACTTTTGCACTTGTATTAGTGTGGAAAAAACACTTTTTGCACTTGTGATAGTGTTGAAAAACCACTTTTCGCACTTGTGTTAGTGTTGAAAAACGACTTTCCGCACTTGTGTTAGTGTTGAAAAACCACTTTTCGCACTTGTGTTGGTGCAGGAAACCACTTTTGCACTTGTATTAGTGTGAAAAAAACACTTTTTGCACTTGTGATAGTGTTGAAAAACCACTTTTCGCACTTGTGTTAGTGTTGAAAAACCACTTTTCGCACTTGTGTTAGTGTTGAAAAACCACTTTTCGCACTTGTGTTGGTGCAGGAAACCATTTTTGCACTTGTATTAGTGTGGAAAAAACACTTTTTGCACTTGTGATAGTGTTGAAAAACCACTTTTCGCACTTGTGTTAGTGTTGAAAAACCACTTTTCGCACTTGTGTTAGTGTTGAAAAACCACTTTTCGCACTTGTGTTGGTGCAGGAAACCACTTTTGCACTTGTATTAGTGTGGAAAAAACACTTTTTGCACTTGTGATAGTGTTGAAAAACCACTTTTCGCACATGTGTTAGTGTTGAAAAACCACTTTTCGCACTTGTGTTAGTGTTGAAAAACCACTTTTCGCACTTGTGTTTGTGCAGGAAACCACATTTGCACTTGTATTAGTGTGGAAAAAACACTTTTTGCACTTGTGATAGTGTTGAAAAACCACTTTTCGCACTTGTGTTAGTGTTGAAAAACCACTTTTCGCACTTGTGTTAGTGTTGAAAAACCACTTTTCGCACTTGTGTTGGTGCAGGAAACCACTTTTGCACTTGTATTAGTGTGGAAAAAACACTTTTTGCACTTGTGTTAGTGTTGAAAAACCACTTTTCGCACTTGTGTTGGTGCAGGAAACCACTTTTGCACTTGTATTAGTGTGGAAAAACACTTTTCGCACTTGTGTTTGTGTTGAAAAACCACTTTTCGCACTTGTGTTAGTGTTGAAAAACCACTTTTCGCACTTGTGTTGGTGCAGGAAACCACTTTTGCACTTGTATTAGTGTGGAAAAAACACTTTTTGCATTTGTGATAGTGTTGAAAAACCACTTTTCGCACTTGTGTTAGTGTTGAAAAACCACTTTTCACACTTGTGTGTTAGTGTTGAAAAACCACTTTTCGCACTTGTGTTGGTGCAGGAAACCACTTTTGCACTTGTATTAGTGTGGAAAAAACACTTTTCGCACTTGTGTTTGTGTTGAAAAACCACTTTTCGCACTTGTGTTAGTGTTGAAAAACCACTTTTCGCACTTGTGTTGGTGCAGGAAACCACTTTTGCACTTGTATTAGTGTGGAAAAAACACTTTTTGCACTTGTGATAGTGTTGAAAAACCACTTTTCGCACTTGTGTTAGTGTTGAAAAACCACTTTTCGCACTTGTGTTAGTGTTGAAAAACCACTTTTCGCACTTGTGTTGGTGCAGGAAACCACTTTTGCACTTGTATTAGTGTGGAAAAAACACTTTTTGCACTTGTGTTAAGTGTTGAAAAACCACTTTTCGCACTTGTGTTGGTGCAGGAAACCACTTTTGCACTTGTATTAGTGTGGAAAAACACTTTTCGCACTTGTGTTTGTGTTGAAAAACCACTTTTCGCACTTGTGTTAGTGTTGAAAAACCACTTTTCGCACTTGTGTTGGTGCAGGAAACCACTTTTGCACTTGTATTAGTGTGGAAAAAACACTTTTTGCATTTGTGATAGTGTTGAAAAACCACTTTTCGCACTTGTGTTAGTGTTGAAAAACCACTTTTCGCACTTGTGTTAGTGTTGAAAAACCACTTTTCGCACTTGTGTTGGTGCAAGAAACCACTTTTGCACTTGTATTAGTGTGGAAAAAACACTTTTTGCACTTGTGATAGTGTTGAAAAACCACTTTTCGCACTTGTGTTAGTGTTGAAAAACACTTTCCGCACTTGTGTTAGTGTTGAAAAACCACTTTTCGCACTTGTGTTGGTGCAGGAAAA
This sequence comes from Myxine glutinosa, assembly GCF_964187855.1. NCBI lineage: Eukaryota > Metazoa > Chordata > Myxini > Myxiniformes > Myxinidae > Myxine > Myxine glutinosa. Next base: position 65,195 of record NW_027618349.1, on the reverse strand, counting down.
CCACTTTTGCACTTGTATTAGTGTGAAAAAAACACTTTTTGCACTTGTGATAGTGTTGAAAAACCACTTTTCGCACTTGTGTTAGTGTTGAAAAACCACTTTTCGCACTTGTGTTGGTGCAGGAAACCACTTTTACACTTGTATTAGTGTGGAAAAAACACTTTTCGCACTTGTGTTTGTGTTGAAAAACCACTTTACGCACTTGTGTTAGTGTTGAAAAACCACTTTTCGCACTTGTGTTGGTGCAGGAAACCACTTTTGCACTTGTATTAGTGTGGAAAAAACACTTTTTGCACTTGTGATAGTGTTGAAAAACCACTTTTCGCACTTATGTTAGTGTTGAAAAACCACTTTTCGCACTTGTGTTAGTGTTGAAAAACCACTTTTCGCACTTGTGTTGGTGCAGGAAACCACTTTTGCACTTGTATTAGTGTGGAAAAAACACTTTTTGCACTTGTGATAGTGTTGAAAAACCACTTTTCGCACTTGTGTTAGTGTTGAAAAACCACTTTTCGCACTTGTGTTAGTGTTGAAAAACCACTTTTCGCACTTGTGTTGGTGCAGGAAACCATTTTTGCACTTGTATTAGTGTGGAAAAAACACTTTTTGCACTTGTGATAGTGTTGAAAAACCACTTTTCGCACTTGTGTTAGTGTTGAAAAACCACTTTTCGCACTTGTGTTAGTGTTGAAAAACCACTTTTCGCACTTGTGTTGGTGCAGGAAACCACTTTTGCACTTGTATTAGTGTGGAAAAAACACTTTTTGCACTTGTGATAGTGTTGAAAAACCACTTTTCGCACATGTGTTAGTGTTGAAAAACCACTTTTCGCACTTGTGTTAGTGTTGAAAAACCACTTTTCGCACTTGTGTTTGTGCAGGAAACCACTTTTGCACTTGTATTAGTGTGGAAAAAACACTTTTTGCACTTGTGATAGTGTTGAAAAACCACTTTTCGCACTTGTGTTAGTGTTGAAAAACCACTTTTCGCACTTGTGTTAGTGTTGAAAAACCACTTTTCGCACTTGTGTTGGTGCAGGAAACCACTTTTGCACTTGTATTAGTGTGGAAAAAACACTTTTTGCACTTGTGTTAGTGTTGAAAAACCACTTTTCGCACTTGTGTTGGTGCAGGAAACCACTTTTGCACTTGTATTAGTGTGGAAAAACACTTTTCGCACTTGTGTTTGTGTTGAAAAACCACTTTTCGCACTTGTGTTAGTGTTGAAAAACCACTTTTCGCACTTGTGTTGGTGCAGGAAACCACTTTTGCACTTGTATTAGTGTGGAAAAAACACTTTTTGCATTTGTGATAGTGTTGAAAAACCACTTTTCGCACTTGTGTTAGTGTTGAAAAACCACTTTTCGCACTTGTGTTAGTGTTGAAAAACCACTTTTCGCACTTGTGTTGGTGCAAGAAACCACTTTTGCACTTGTATTAGTGTTGAAAAACCACTTTTCGCACTTGTGTTAGTGTTGAAAAACCACTTTTCGCACTTGTGTTGGTGCAGGAAACCACTTTTGCACTTGTATTAGTGTGAAAAAAACACTTTTTGCACTTGTGATAGTGTTGAAAAACCACTTTTCGCACTTGTGTTATTGTTGAAAAACCACTTTTCGCACTTGTGTTGGTGCAGGAAACCACTTTTACACTTGTATTAGTGTTGAAAAAACACTTTTCGCACTTGTGTTTGTGTTGAAAAACCACTTTACGCACTTGTGTTAGTGTTGAAAAACCACTTTTCGCACTTGTGTTGGTGCAGGAAACCACTTTTGCACTTGTATTAGTGTGGAAAAAACACTTTTTGCACTTGTGATAGTGTTGAAAAACCACTTTTCGCACTTATGTTAGTGTTGAAAAACCACTTTTCGCACTTGTGTTAGTGTTGAAAAACCACTTTTCGCACTTGTGTTGGTGCAGGAAACCACTTTTGCACTTGTATTAGTGTGGAAAAAACACTTTTTGCACTTGTGATAGTGTTGAAAAATCACTTTTCGCACTTGTGTTAGTGTTGAAAAACCACTTTTCGCACTTGTGTTAGTGTTGAAAAACCACTTTTCGCACTTGTGTTGGTGCAGGAAACCACTTTTGCACTTGTATTAGTGTGGAAAAAACACTTTTTGCACTTGTGATAGTGTTGAAAAACCACTTTTCGCACATGTGTTAGTGTTGAAAAACCACTTTTCGCACTTGTGTTAGTGTTGAAAACCACTTTTCGCACTTGTGTTGGTGCAGGAAACCACTTTTGCACTTGTATTAGTGTGGAAAAAACACTTTTTGCACTTGTGATAGTGTTGAAAAACCACTTTTCGCACTTGTGTTAGTGTTGAAAAACCACTTTACGCACTTGTGTTGGTGCAGGAAACCACTTTTGCACTTGTATTAGTGTGGAAAAAACACTTTTCGCACTTGTGTTTGTGTTGAAAAACCACTTTTCGCACTTGTGTTAGTGTTGAAAAACCACTTTACGCACTTGTGTTGGTGCAGGAAACCACTTTTGCACTTGTATTAGTGTGGAAAAAACACTTTTTGCACTTGTGATAGTGTTGAAAAACCACTTTTCGCACTTGTGTTAGTGTTGAAAAACCACTTTTCGCACTTGTGTTAGTGTTGAAAAACCACTTTTCGCACTTGTGTTGGTGCAGGAAACCACTTTTGCACTTGTATTAGTGTGGAAAAAACACTTTTTGCACTTGTGTTAGTGTTGAAAAACCACTTTTCGCACTTGTGTTGGTGCAGGAAACCACTTTTGCACTTGTATTAGTGTGGAAAAACACTTTTCGCACTTGTGTTTGTGTTGAAAAACCACTTTTCGCACTTGTGTTAGTGTTGAAAAACCACTTTTCGCACTTGTGTTGGTGCAGGAAACCACTTTTGCACTTGTATTAGTGTGGAAAAAACACTTTTTGCATTTGTGATAGTGTTGAAAAACCACTTTTCGCACTTGTGTTAGTGTTGAAAAACCACTTTTCGCACTTGTGTTAGTGTTGAAAAACCACTTTTCGCACTTGTGTTGGTGCAAGAAACCACTTTTGCACTTGTATTAGTGTGGAAAAAACACTTTTTGCACTTGTGATAGTGTTGAAAAACCACTTTTCGCACTTGTATTAGTGTTGAAAAACGACTTTCCGCACTTGTGTTAGTGTTGAAAAACCACTTTTCGCACTTGTGTTGGTGCAGGAAACCACTTTTGCACTTGTATTAGTGTGAAAAAAACACTTTTTGCACTTGTGATAGTGTTGAAAAACCACTTTTCGCACTTGTGTTAGTGTTGAAAAACCACTTTTCGCACTTGTGTTGGTGCAGGAAACCACTTTTACACTTGTATTAGTGTGGAAAAAACACTTTTCGCACTTGTGTTTGTGTTGAAAAACCACTTTACGCACTTGTGTTAGTGTTGAAAAACCACTTTTCGCACTTGTGTTGGTGCAGGAAACCACTTTTGCACTTGTATTAGTGTGGAAAAAACACTTTTTGCACTTGTGATAGTGTTGAAAAACCACTTTTCGCACTTATGTTAGTGTTGAAAAACCACTTTTCGCACTTGTGTTAGTGTTGAAAAACCACTTTTCGCACTTGTGTTGGTGCAGGAAACCACTTTTGCACTTGTATTAGTGTGGAAAAAACACTTTTTGCACTTGTGATAGTGTTGAAAAATCACTTTTCGCACTTGTGTTAGTGTTGAAAAACCACTTTTCGCACTTGTGTTAGTGTTGAAAAACCACTTTTCGCACTTGTGTTGGTGCAGGAAACCACTTTTGCACTTGTATTAGTGTGGAAAAAACACTTTTTGCACTTGTGATAGTGTTGAAAAACCACTTTTCGCACTTGTGTTAGTGTTGAAAAACCACTTTTCGCACTTGTGTTAGTGTTGAAAAACCACTTTTCGCACTTGTGTTGGTGCAGGAAACCACTTTTGCACTTGTATTAGTGTGGAAAAAACACTTTTTGCACTTGTGTTAGTGTTGAAAAACCACTTTTCGCACTTGTGTTGGTGCAGGAAACCACTTTTGCACTTGTATTAGTGTGGAAAAACACTTTTCGCACTTGTGTTTGTGTTGAAAAACCACTTTTCGCACTTGTGTTAGTGTTGAAAAACCACTTTTCGCACTTGTGTTGGTGCAGGAAACCACTTTTGCACTTGTATTAGTGTGGAAAAAACACTTTTTGCATTTGTGATAGTGTTGAAAAACCACTTTTCGCACTTGTGTTAGTGTTGAAAAACCACTTTTCGCACTTGTGAGTAGTGTAATAATGTTGCTTCTGGGACACCTCCGTTTAACATGGGAAATCCCTATCTAATGTCATTTACCCCCTTGTCTTTTTCAAAAATCATAAACACCTCTATTTCTCCCACCCTCATCTTTATGAACCTTTTGTCTGTAGTACCTATCCTTAATGTTGTTCATTAGACCACTCAAACACTACAAATATTTGTTTTCTCTTATAGACCTATCATCCTTCTTCTACATATCATCTGGCAGATTAATCTTTGACCCACTCAAACATTGACCCATTCACTTCCATATTAATTCTTTCCCTCCCTCATTGCCCCTAAAGACCTCTATTTCTCTCACCCTGTTCTTTACGAACCTTCTAACCTTTTGACATGTTATCCTTATTCATTAGACCACTTAAACACCTGTGATCCTTCTGACCTTATGAACCTTTTAACCTTTTACTCTTAATATCATCTGGTGAATATAACCCACTCAAACAACGACCCTACAAATATTTGTTTATGCGTGGGAAATAATTTAATTCTCCTACAACTCTCTTCACCATCTAATATATTATTAAAGAAGAGGTTTGAGTTTGGTTCTTTTTCAAGATATTTTAACTGAGCTAAGATAAAATGGTAAACCTCCCTCAATGTTCTTGTTTGAGCACCTCCAGTGCCACATACCATTTTAAAATTATAGTATATATTTTCCTGACAACCATCAAAGTTTTCCGTCCACTCAAAAATATTTCCATCTTTTTTACCCAATTCACCGGTATTTAAATTAATTCTCTTATTTGTTTTGTGAATTTTTTTACCAGTTGCCTTTTCAATTATACCTATTTGATATTTTTCACATTCATTATGTTTTCCATTTATATACCAAGGTTGATTACACCTCCACTCTTTAGTCTGGTTGATACTTGGTTCTATCATTTATATAATAGTAAAAAAGGCGGCGGTAGCCCATTAAAATCCCCAACCCCCCCTTTTTAACTTATCACTTATATATATCTTATCACTTATGTATATCTTATCACTTATATATATCTTATCACTTATATACTTATATAACCATAAGGGAGACTATCAATTCCATTTTCTAAAATAAACCTCTTATCATCAAAAGCCCCCAATGCTTTCTTATTCACCTCTTCTGAATATAATTGATGTTTATAACTTCTTATTCCATTAATCTTTCTAAACTCTTCTTTCTTTGTTGTTAAACAGTTATAATAATCCTTAAAGTTTATTGTTTCTTTAATGACATTTTTCTTTACACCTTTTAATTTCTTATCAGTTTTTTCAACGTTATTCACAATGTATTTATAAGCATAAGCCTTAGACCTCAATCCCACAAATTCACTCATGACATTTCCTCCTAATTCATCCTTGAACTTTCCAATCACCTTTTTATTTTTAGAAGAGAACAACTCACTCTCTGGACTGTAATTACTCGTGTCATAGATATTAATGTCTCTTTTCATGTCTGAATAAACATCGTTGGTATTAATTTTCAAAATAAAACTATCTGTATCCATATAAAGTAGATTAACATCATTTTGATATTTCTTCCTCAAGTTATTATAAAAGTAATCATACATTAATGACTTTGATAAATCAAGAATTGTTGTCCCAATATAAATAGGTTTGTTCATTTCAATACTCTCTTTAATCAAATGGATCGCACAAAAGTTCTCAGTAAAGACCTCAGCTCGAGTAAAACTCGGTCTATTAATTAATTTTGATGCTTGTTCCCAAGATGTTGATAATCTGATATTTTGTCTTTTCCTCACATTCTCCATAGTCTTACCAAAGACCGCATTATTCATCAATTTATAAAAGTCTTTCTCAAAATCTGTTTTTGACTCTGTTCTTCTTTGTGTATTAAAATCAATGTACCCCTTTAACCAATGACTTTGATTGAACTTTAGAACCCTATGGATCTTCTCTACTCTTAGACCTTTTGATAAATATTGTCGCAAATTTCTTTGGTGTAGAACATAATTTTTCTTGTTATATAATGTAGTAAGTAATTTTTCTGTTGATTCACCTATATCAAACGATCGTTGATAATCACTCAACCATTCTTTCTTTGGACTTTCTTTCTCACAAGCAAATGGGAGATCTTTGTGTAGGTTATGGAGTTCCTCTGGATATTTTAAATCAATTTCAAAATAATAACCAACTTTTTCTTCATCCAATTCTTTTTGTGTAGAGATACATACATCTTGTAAAACGTTTTTGTAGTCTTTTTCCTTTACCCATCTAAGTTTTCCATAAGGAAGAGCCTGAGACATTGCCCAGCCATACAGGTTGTTCGCGTCATAGTACATCAAGTAAGAACTCTCTTTCGTTGGATCATAATTTGGAAGATATTTGTTATTTGCTTTTGCGTATCTACTCGAGCAGACTTGTGAAATTCCACCTCTTTTTGCCTTTTCAATCATCAAAAGCATATCAACATCGGTTATCAAATCCAAATCTTGTTTTGTCATTTTCAACATCGCACTCCAGGCCAATCCAGGTGCTGTGTAGTAGTGAGCAGGATCCAATCCATATCCAGTGCGACAAACAGATCTAAAGGCTTCAAATACATCGGCCAATAAAAGCACATCAGTTTTGAGATACAAATCGTGATACTCGCCAAGATTCTTGATGTTATATTTTTCCCAAACATTTTGTGCGTGTACATAATCTTTATCAGATATATGACTATTATTTAATTTGTTATAGAAATTTTCTTTTGAAGGAAGTTGTGTTTCATTGAATCTCTCAAATGAGTCCATATAGTCATAGGGGTAAATTCCCTTTTGTGTTAGAAAATCTTTATCTAAAAAATACTCTGAAAGACATGGAAACTCTTTTAGATTTTGAACCAAGTTAACCAATGGACTTGCCATGAATTTAAATGTATCAAGAAATCTGATATGAGTAATAGGAGATGTGTGAATTGTTTTTGTGAATGAAATGTATTTCTGATCCGTGTTTGGAATTGCTGAGATACTTCCAGAAGTCTTTGAGAGTTCCTTGATAAATAGATGTGTATCATAATGAGCGTTGTTATGAAGAAAGACAGGAATGAAAGAGGGGAGTTGATAATTAATATTACAACTTTGATGAGCCGGACCTCTATATTTACCAGTGAGATGACAATGGTCTCTAACCTTTAGACCTTTACCAATTTTCTCCTCACAAATATGACAGACATTGTTTTTTATAAATTCCCTTTTTTCTTTACTTGTTAAGGACATTGGTTTATTGGTTTCTCTCATTATCTTGGTTAATCGAACACAGTCTTTTTCTAGTCGTTTCACAAACTCCTCTGGGGTATTTGAGCCTCTATACATCTCTAACTTGTTATATTTATCACCAACGGATGATTTGATATAATAACAAAAACCACAAGGAGTATGTTTTTGATATTTATTTGTGTATGATTCTTTTGGATCTTGAGAAGCAGTATCAATTTTTTCTAAAATACTTTCAAAATCAGCATATATAACAAATGGATGTTTGATCTTTTTATTTTCATCTTTGAATGTGATCTTTGAGCCTTCTTTAGGCATATTGATTACCGTTGATTTATGTTCGCCACAATAATTTGAATGTTTATCTAATCTTTCTTGTGAATTGAAGAAGTTAAGACAACGCAAACAAATATATATTTTATTTGTTCTCTTACAGACTTGTGGTTTTATTAATTTAGCAATATCTTTGATGTATGTATAATGTGAATTTTCGTCTGAATTAAAATATAGAAGATTAATATGAGTTTGTTTACAATTGTCAGAAAGCTTTAAAACCTGAATGTTGTTTGTTTCTGTTAGACCATAAACATTAACTGATAAATTATTCATCTTTTCAAATTTAGGAATATCATTTAAAGTCATCGGAAACTTTAGATCTTTCGTATTTAATGTATTCTCATATTTTTTATAATGAGATACTCTTTCATCATGAAAATGTGGAGGATGTAAGTGTGCTAAAATAGACCAGAGAAAACATTTATTGTCTTTATTTTTGATATTGATAACTGCTTTTCTATTTTTGATAACACTGGGTAAATCAATGTAAGAAGAAGCTTTTAGAGGATCTGATTTAAGAATATGAATGTCTATGTAAATAATTTTTCCTATATTGAATCCACTTCCTACGATTGAATTATCCACATCTTGCTCTTGTTTAATAAGTTCATCATAGACTCCTGATGTTTTAAAATCTTGATATGAAGATATAAAGTGTGGCTCAGTTCTCATGTATGGTGCATCTATAACTCCTTCATCCTTTGTCATTTCTAATTTTACTCCCATATAAAATTTAAGTGGTTTCATTTCCTTTAGTGTTTTTTCAATCAACGTTTGAACAGCAGGTTTAACTATTTCTACAGCATCAACTATAGACTCTGGTTCAGGAGGTTTGAAGTTAAAGACTCTTATTTTAATATGTCCTTTGAATGCTCCATCAGAGTTTTTAGTTGTGATAAAATTTGATAAATGTAGATTTGTTTTAAGATGTATTTTGAAGCCTTTCTTGAGGATATTTTTATTACATGTAGAACAGTGTTTTGTTTCAGGTGGAAGAGGGGAAAGTTTGTTTAAAATGTTGTATGTATGTTTTGCGGTGAGAATATGTTGTTTATAATATTTTACTTCCTTCTCGCAAGTATCACAATAAACCATATTTATAGCGTGAGAAAACGTGGTGTTTTATATATATCACTGTGCTTAAAATAAAACACTTTTGAGCTTTACAGCTCCGTTTTATATATATCACTGTGCTTAAACTAAAACACTTTTTCACTCAGAATCATCTAAGTCATAACTATCACATGAATACTCAGAATCATACTCAGAGTCATCAATAAAGCTACTCTCATAACTATCATTTGAGCACAAACTATTAGTATCATAACTATCATCTGTGTTCAATGAAATACTATCATCACCATCATCCAAGTTCAATGAAATACTATCATCACTATCGTCCGAGTTCAATGAAATAGTAAAATCTTCACTGCTGTATTGACTCATATTTAATTAGCAAGAAAAATATTCCCATCAATATCTATATACTTTCTTTCATTAACAGATTCAATCTCTACAATTTTTATATCAAAAGTTATCTTTAAATAATCTCTAACTATCATAGAACGAAATGACATTTCACCAGAAATATTAACATCATTCATTTTACTTAGATCTACACCCTTTGGATTATTAAAGAAAATACAAATGTCTCCTCTAGAATTATTAATGGTCTTATCATTCTTTTTCAAAGTATCGTGGTCAATCACTTTTTCAAGCTTTGAATAAATTGCCAGGAGTAGAGGAGAAACTTTTGTTAGATTTACTTTAATGGATGTCTTTCCAGGTATAGTTAGAGCTCTTCCTTTAAATGAAATAGAGGGGCTCATGTTATTTTCCATAACTGGTTTTACCCAAAAATTTCCATATTTATCTTTGTTCAATTTAACATCTTTGACATATTTTTCTATATCTTCCACCGAAGTAGAGATTGATTGAAATTTGTCTTTTGTGCTTTGAAACATTGTATTTATTAATGAATAAACTTGCGTTTAGTTTAAGTAAAAATTTACCACATAAATATGATAAGTTCTGAAGGATATTTAGAATTTCCAGACTCTCCATATGATAAATTAGAGAATTGTCTGGCTTGTGATAGAGTGGGGCTTAATGATGAGGATTCATATAAACAATGTTTATTCTGTGATTATATTCTAATTAATGATAATAAGAAAAAAAAACAAACATATAACTCTTTTAAATTAGAACCAAAAATGAATTACTTTACAAGATTAATAAGAGAGATGAATGTTAAGCATTATGGTGATAATACACCATTTCTTACAAGGAAAGAGACTCTTTGTATTGAGGAAATGTATAAGGGTTTAATGATATTTATTATTCAAAATAATTTTAATGGAAATGTTAATACAAGATACTACATAAATAAAATAATGAATTATTTTGAAATTAAACCCGAACTCAGGATAAAATATAGAGTTTCTAAAATAGCTCAAAAAAAGTTGGATGACTTGTTTTCCAAATATATAAATGAATGATTTTTTACCCGTTTGGGAAAATAAGATAAAATTTAATAACCATAAAAACATTCCAAATTCATTGAGATGTCTAATAGTTGGTTCAAGCGGATGTGGGAAAACCTGTTTACTTTTAAAGATGCTCCTTGGTCCTAATTTTTTAGATTATGATAATTTAATAATTTTTACAAAGTCAAGTTTTCAACCCGAGTATCAACTACTCTCACAGGGTTTTAATGCAGGTCTTAAAAAGGAAGACATTATCGGTTTATTTAAACTTCAAAACAAACTGAATGATTATAATATTGAAGATATAATACAATTATTTTGTGATACACAGAAATCAAAATCGAAACCCATAACTTGTATTCTCAGTGATAATACGGATGATATACCTTCACCTCAAGATTTAGATAAATCAAAAAAGAACCTCGTCATCTTTGATGATTGTGTTAATGAGAGAAACCAAACAGTAATGGATAGCTACTATACAAGAGGGAGACATTCTTCTTGTAATTGTATATATCTTAGTCAATCATATTTTCAACTCCCTCGACGCTCAATAAGAAACAATGCCAATACTTTTATTTTATTTAAGTTAAATTCAATAGATGTAAATAATTTTTGGAGAGATAATTGCTCTACGTTATGTAGTAAAAAAGAATTTGAAAATTATATGAAACACACGATTGGAAAATATAAATATATTGTTGTGAAACAAGATGAGATACTAAATGATATTTTTCAATAAATAAATACAGAAAATGAATACCGAAGAAAGAGAAAGAAAGTTTAAGGAACATCAACAATTAGTTTCAAAAGTTGTTAAACAACAGGAAGAGATAAAGAAGAAATGGAGACAGAAACTAACTGGTGAAGAAGCCTTTGAAAGAAAACAAGAGAAATTCTTTAAACCACTTTTGAAAACTCAACACTCACCTACAGTTCCCACGGTAGAATTTACTCCGAAAAAACTTCAAATGCTCAAAGATTTTAGTCAGATAACAAAACAAGAACTAGGTGAATTAGAATATGATGACGAGGGATTATTTCGGAAACTTGAGGAGGTAAATCAACCCCCTAATTATGTTGTGGAAGCTCTTCAAAACAATGAATATTCGGCGGGTTCAAAAACCAGAGCAGGTCTCATTCCAACAGAAGAACCAGCAGTGTTTCATCTTGTGGAAGAAAAGGTATTGATATTTAATGATGAATTGATGTTCTTGAGTTCTACTCAACCAAATGTTAAATTAACTCCAAGATTAATGTTTCTTCTAACAAACCCCGGATTCAGCGGTTCAAAATATTTTGAGGAACCACTTGATATGGAAAGAGAGGAAGATAGGGTATATATTGAGTTGCTAAATGCACTTGATTATGGAGTTTCTGTTGTTGGTAAAAGTAAGAAGAATGAGAAGGAGAAACATATTATTGATGCTTTAAGTAAGCTTGGTTCGGGTGTTAGTTTTCTTCCAAATGACCCATCACAATTAGTTAATAGGCTATTATTGTTGTTAGGTAGTAAGAAGGCTGGAAACAACAATTGTTTTAATGAATCCTCAGCCATTTTAGATCAGTTGATGAACATGAAAATAATTAATAAATGTCAATACAAAGATATTTTATTAGATATTAAATAAGATGAGAAGCACAATTCTTAGTTTTAATTTCACAACGAGCGATTACACAGCTTCATTCCCTTACCCACTACAACTTGACCCCCTTACCTCATATGAGGCATCTTTGTTGTCAATGGAAACTTACAATACCCTTTTTAATATCACAGAGAAAAACAACAAGTTTAGTTATAATCCAGGAAGTGGATATAAAACTATAACCGTTTCACCTGGAGCTTACGAGATTTCTCAAATATCTTCAGAAGTCTCTCGCCTTATGAAAGAAAAAGGTGATGAACCAAAAAATATTGTAATAGATATTCAAAAACACACTTCAAAATCAACTATTAAACTTAAAAATAATTATAAAGTTGATTTCACGATTGAAAATTCGTTTAGAGAGCTATTGGGTTTCTCTTCAAAAAAGATTGAAAATAACGGGACGTTTTACAGTGATAATGTTATCCAAATATCCTCCGGTATAAATTCAGTATTAATTCATTGTGATTTGATTGATGGTGCTTATAACGATGGAATAAGAACAAATACAATATTTTCATTCAGTGCATACTCAACCCCGATTGGTTATAAATTTAATATGGAACCAAAAAATCTTGTCTATTTACCTGTGTCAGGAAAAACCATATACAGAGTAAATTTTAGGATAACCGACCAAGATAATCGTATGATATCCTTTAATGATGAAATTATATCCATCAGAATTCACCTACGTGAAGTTTTTCAATAAATAAATAATGGTTATTGTGAGAAAACACGAGTTGGGAAAATATAAAATAATTACAGGGGAGGGCATGTTCCTTTCACCAGACTATACAAGGTATGTGGGTAGAGGATACTATAAACCTAAGAGACAACGAGGTGTAGGTCATCAATTTCGAAATAAAGGAGATGGGATAATTGATACTCTAATGGGTATTGGTTCAACCATCCTTAAACATAAAGACCTAATTGGTTCAACTGCTTCTGCCGTGGGCTCCGTTGCGGGTGCTATAAAGAGTATAAAAGATGCTCAAAAGGAGTCTCATAAATTACAAGCAATCAAAGAAATAAAAAAAGGTAAAACTCAACTATCTTCACAAGAACGACAAAAAATCATTAAAATACTTGGGTCAGGGTTTCAACAATTTTAATGCTATATAAATACAAGTATGGAAGCGATTGATAGTATCTATGATTTGGATGATACGATTATCATTTCAAACTCCACTAAAAAGGAAGACTATTTTAAGGTAAATGCTATAACAGGAACAGACTGGAATTCAAACGGAACAAAAAGTTTTGAAATAAATAATCAACAAACTTACTTGAATATAGCTGATAGTTTCTTGCTGTGTAAATTTAAATTCACTAAGGCTGCGAATAATACTAATGCTACACTCGTAAATGATTTCTTCTGGAAAATGTTTGACAGTGTCCGCCTGTATATTGGAACACAAGAGGTTGAAGCGGTTGATTATGTCTCTGCTACATCTGAAATGATGAAATTTACACTATATTCGTTTAGTGATAGAATGGGTAAGGGAGCTGTTGAGGGTTTTATTCCTGATATGTCAACGGGTACAAACGCAGACCCTGGTTATAGTCAAAGGAAGTCAATGTATAATGATGACGCAAAAGCTGAGAATAGTTTTACCGTAGCAGTACCTCTGAAAGGTATATTTGGATTTTGTGATTATGATAAAGTTTTGTATGGGCTTAAAATTAGATTTCAACTACAAAGGAATGATAATGTAAATAGATTGCTTTTTGGGGATGAAAATGCTTTTGGAGAAAATAATAAATTTGTTATTAATGATTTGTGTTGGTATATCAGTGAATATACTCCTAATCTTAAAACGGAAGAGATGTTAAATAGAAGACTTAACTCAAAGAAACCGCTAAATGTATCATACCTTAAAAGAAGATGTCAACACGTTAAACTGGAACACACTACCTACACTTGGAATTTAGGTGTTCTTCAAGGAAAGCCACGATACCTCTGGCTCATTTTTAAAAAACCAGATGGAGAGGACGGTACTAATAAGAATAATGCCCTGAGTGATAATGCAAAGGTGAAACAACTTCGGGTTTCTCTTGATGGCACATTTTATCCGCGAGATAGATTGGAAATTGATTGGGAAAAAAATGATTATGCGGAAGCCTACAAGTCCTACCAAAAGGTGTGTGAAAGTAATGGTAATAATGATCCTATTTTGGATATGGTTGCGTTTCAAAAACTTTATACAATCTACGCAATTGACCTGAGTTCTCAAAAGGAAACTATAAAGTCTAATCGAGTGGATACTTCTCTATACATTGAAAGAGGGGAGAGTGAAGAGGTTAATGCATATTGTTTGCTTTTGGAGGAAACAGAATTACAGATTAATACAGATAATGGTGTTATGATTAATATCACATAGGTTTTTTCTCATAAATAAATGGTTGGGGTATATGTTAATCAAATCAATCTTAATAAATTAACATCTTGTATTCAAAATCAAAAGCCTTGTATTATTAATGTTAATACAATTCAAAGAAAAGGAGCTGTAAGAATTGATGTTTTACTCACACACACACAAGTAAAAACACTAAATGATGTTGGATCACTTAAAATTAAAATGACGAAACCTATGTTAAAGAAATATTCAATAGACGAGTCAAGAGGAGGATTTCTCCCGTTTCTAATTCCTTTATTTGCTGGTTTAAGTGCGGCGGGAGCATTGACTGGTGGTATTTCAGCAGCGGTAAAAACTGCTAACGAAAGGAAGGCACAACTAAAAGCTCAAAAAGAATTGGAAAGACATAACAAGGAGTTGGAGAAACAAATTAGTGGAAGTGGTGTAATTGTAGATTTTGCTCAAAAACTTGAAAGTCTACCTGATAAAGCTAGATTGTTGGTTGGAGATATGCTTTCCTCTATCGCTCAAGCGGGTGTTAAACTAACTAAACGGGGTAATGGATTGTATCTTTCTCATAAATAAATGGATAAATGGTTTAAACAATTTGGAAAGAATACAACGTCAAATATAGAACTAGCTAAGTATTGTAAAACACTAAAAATTGATAATGTGGTTATTTGTATGAGAGATGAATTAACACATATAAATAAGAATACAAAGAATATTATTATGAATTTAGACACACAGAATGGTTCTCATTGGGTTTGTATTCATAATAGTCAGGATAAATATTATTTTGATAGTTATGGTATGCCACCACCTGTTGAAGTAATACAATTCTTACAGAATGGTGTTTATCAAACATTCCAAGTTCAAGAAATTAATTCTAAATGTTGTGGCCAATTATGTTTATATGTATTATTTCAACTCAACAATAATGAAAATTTTTATGATATCATTTTTTATCTAATATAAATGACCTATGTTGGAAAAGATGGTTCTATCTTTGGAAAATCCTCTCAGGATATTGATTTATCAAATTATTATACAAAGGCACAGGCTGAACGACAAAAATATAGTGTAAGTAAAAATATTAATATGAAGAATACTTATAAATTAATCAATTATCCAAACCCTACAGATGCGAATGACTTGATTAGATTCAGTGATTTATCACAATATATATCTTTAAAGAAAACAGCACGTTTTGTGAAACAAGTAAAATTTACAACCACAACACCTGGTTATACTGACCATACACCTTTCCTCATTGAATTTAACTACCTGCTTACAATTAAATTTTATAAAGAAGGACATTTAGTTAATATGCGAATTAATAAATGGGGGTATGATATGCCTGATTTAGGGTATAATTGGTCTTTTTCAATAAACATAGAAGACCTACATGATTTAAATCAGTCTCGTAAAGAAGAATATTATCCACTTGGTGAAGATAAGGATTTATGTGGAAGTACAATTAGTAAACAACAAATACGTGATTTTAAGAAAATAAAAATATATGATAGTATAGCGATGGTTCGCATGACAAAGAAGGAAGGTAATGAGATAAGGATAGAAAGCCGAGGAATACAAACCGATTTGGTAGTGGGAAGATGGGGTGGTATTACCTGTCATAATATTAATCTCACATATATTTCTGATACATAAATGGCAGGAAGAAGACTACAAGAGAATTATAATTTTTGTATTCAAGGATACCTACAAGAAAAGGGTGCTCGGTATTACATACCTTATGATTTGGAGCATATACATGGGAATTTTGTCATTAAAAACTGGCCTTATACTGATATTGTTAAACCCACAAATAGAGACTTGTTTAAAATATTAAATAAAAATGAACTTCTCAAAGTTATGAAATATAAAACTCTTTTAGAAATCGTCAACAAATCTTATTGGTATCCTATTATGAGAAAAATAATTATAGATACAAGAATATCTCAAAATCCAGATGAGTATATGTATAATATTCTTTGGGGTTCAAACTCAAGGGTAGCAAGGGATGAGGAAGGAGTTGAAGAAGAGAAGGAGGAAAGAGAGAAAAAGGAGAAGGAGGAAAGGGAGAGGGAGGAGAAGGAGGAGAGGGAGAAAAAGGAGGAGAAGGAGGAGAGGGAGAAAAAGGAGAAGGAGGAAAGGGAGAAAAGGGAGAAGGAGGAAAAGGAGAAAAGGGAGAAAAAGGAGAAGGAGGAGAGGGAGAAAATGGAGGAGGAGGAGAGGGAGCAAAGAGAGAGGGAGGAAAAATATAAAAAGATGGAAATCATTGAGATTCATAAAAGATTGAGTGTATTAAAGCAAATAAATCAATCTCAACGCACCGAAGAGGAAATTAAAGAATTAACAACTCTTATGAAGATAATGGTTTCAAAAATAAGAACGTCAATGTCTTCAATTTCAGGGAGGAGATTTAAACGAGAAAGTGGTGAAGAAGAAGAAGAAGAAGAAGGAAAAGATTATGTGATTGATGATGTTGGTGTCATTGACTTTAGTTAGTTTTTATTTGTAAATAAATGGAGGAGAGAGTGAAGGCATTCCTTAGGATTCTTTATGTTTTAAAAATAAAGATTGAAATGTATATGTTGAAAACCAAAAAGGTTTTGATACTCTGTCGGAATTTTTCTGATAAATAAATATGAGTTATTGTCTCAAATGTAAAAAGAAAACTAAATCTAAAAATATCTCTTATGTTAAAGCTAAAAATAATAGAGTTTATCAAAAAGGAATATGTCAAGTATGTGGCTCTAAAAAGTGCCAATTCATCTCTCCTAAAAGAGGAGGAGACATACAAAAGTTTCTGTCAGGAAGTAAATTTACAACAACTGGAATTCCAGGGGAATTACACCTTCCAGGGTATTCTTTCTGTGGTCCAGGAACAAACTTGGATAAAAGATTAGATGAGGCTGACAATCCTAAACCTTGGTCTAAACCTACAAATAGGGTTGACGAAGTGTGTATGAAGCATGATATTGCTTATGGGAAAACCACTACGTTGACTGAAAAACATAAAGCCGACAGCGAAATGTTGTATAATTTGTCTTTGATACAAAATCCAACGTTGAGAGAGAAAGTTGATAGGTTTATTGTGAGAAATTTGATAAATGCTAAATTGAAACTTGGTCTTGGTTATTCCTCAAAAAACTATTAGGCTCTAATGATGTCAAGACTGAGGAGCTTTTGGCTGAAGAATTACACAAACCTATAATCACAAAGTTTAAAAGAAGGAAGGTTTATTCTAAATACACCGACCACATATGGTCCGCTGATTTAATTGAATTGAATAATGACAGGGGATACAGGTATGCTTTAACCGTTATTGATTTGAGGAGTAGATTTGCCTGGGTTGTCCCTTTAAAAAAAAAAAGGGGTGATACTTTAATGTTAGCCTTTAAGCTAATATTTGATCGGGATAAAAGGAAACCAAAGAAGTTATGGACTGATGAGGGAACAGAGTTCTATAACAAAATATTCATGAAATTTCTTAAGGGGAGGGGTATTAAATTATACAGCACCTTTAATGAAGGAAAGGCAGTTGTTATTGAGCGTTTTAATCGTACTTTGAAAGAGAAATTATATAAAAAATTCACACAACTCGGTTCTCAAAAATGGGTGTATTTAATTCAGGATATTGTAGATAATTACAATAATACAGTTCATTCATCAACAAAATCAAAACCATCAGAAACATTTACAAAATTAGAATATGAAAAGGAGATTAATTTGAGAAAGCCCAAGTTCAAAGTTGGTGATATGGTAAGGATATACAAATGGAAAAGCCATTTTGAGAAAGGTTATACACAAAAATGGACTCGTGAATTATTTAAAATCATTGATGTAATGGATACAGTCCCTTGGACCTACAAATTATATGATTTAAATGGAGAAGAAATCTTGGGTTCATTTTACTCACAAGAATTACAAAAAACACAAGTAAGCAGATAATACCCTTGAAAATAATAAATAAATAAATAAAATGTAATGGGGATACGTTTTTAAATCTGTGAACCCCAAACACAGAATCCCACAACTTTTTAGTTGGGGCTTAACTTTTGTGTGTGTATAATGGGGATACGTTTTTAAATCTGTGAACCCCAAACACAGAATCCCACAACTTTTTAGTTGGGGCTTAACTTTTGTGTGTGTATAATGGGGATACGTTTTTAAATCTGTGAACCCCAAACACAGAATCCCACAACTTTTTAGTTGGGGCTTAACTTTTGTGTGTGTGTGTATGTGCGAGTGAGTCATAATAATATACAAACCCTAACCCAACCCAAGCCCTAACCCAACCCCATCCCTAACCCAAACCCATCCCTAACCCAACCCATCCCTAACCCAACCCCATCCCTAACCCAACCCCATCCCTAACCCAACCCCATCCCTAACCCAACCCCATCCCTAACCCAACCCCATCCCTAACCCAACCCCAACCCTAACCCAACCCCATCCCTAACCCAACCCCATCCCTAACCCAACCCATCCCTAACCCTCACATTCAAAATCCCAACCCTAACCCAATCCCATCCCTAACCCAAGCCCAACCCTAACCCTCACATTCAAAATCCCAACCCTAACCCAACCCATCCCTAACCCAACCCCATCCCTAACCCAACCCCATCCCTAACCCAACCCCAACCCTAACCCTCACATTCAAAATCCCAACCCTAACCCAACCCCATCCCTAACCCTCACATTCAAAATCCCACCCAAACCCTAACATAATCTTTCTTTTCTTCTTTTTTAAATACGTATTTCTTTTTTTTTTTTTCCTCTTCCTCCAATTCTGTCTTTCAAGGCTTTTAAGTTTGAAGAAGTAGAAATGGGAAGAAAGAATTTTCCAGCATTTTCTTCCTCGAACTTTCTTGATATTGCTTAAATCAAGCGTCATTAAATAAAGAACATTGTTCATTGCTTTAGAATCCAAAGAGTCTCCAAGAGGAACCCCACAGGTAGAGTCTCCAAAATAAAACCAACTTTCCAAGTTCCCAAGGTATAACCACATTCCTGTTGAGCCTCCAAGATAGGTATCACATTCCGAGTCATCAAAACAAAACCCCCATTCCGAGTCTCCAAAAATATAACCATCTTTCCAAGTCCCCAAGGTAAAACCACAATTTTCAGAAATATTGGGGGTTTCCGTGATAAGTCTCACATAGTATAACTGCGGACCATCAGGGAAAACTTCCCTTTCCCAATTTTTTAGGGTTTCTATGATGTGTCTCACATAGTATAACTGCGGACCATCAGGGAGAATTCCCATTTCACAATTTTTTAGGGTTTCTATGATGTGTCTCACATAGTATAACTGCGGACCATCAGGGAGAACTCTCCTTGCCCAATTTTTTAGGGTTTCTATGATGTGTCTCACATAGTATAACTGCGGACCATCAGGGAGAACTCTCCTTGCCCAATTTTTTAGGGTTTCTATGATGTGTCTCACATAGTATAACTGCGGACCATCAGGGAGAACTCTCCTTGCCCAATTTTTTAGGGTTTCTATGATGTGTCTCACATAGTATAACTGCGGACCATCAGGGAGAACTCTCCTTTCCCAATTTTCAGAAATTTGTGGGTCTCCAATGTATGACTTGTATTCTGGCTCATCAAGGTAGAACTTGTTCAGTGGGTTTTGTTTTGATAACTCACAACAAGTATCATCATGGTAAAACTCTTTTTCAGGATTTTGTGGATCTCCAAGGTATAACTCTTTGGCTGGGTCATCAAGGTAGAACTCGTTCTGGGGGTCTTGGTTGTTCAAAATGTCTTCAAACAAAAAAATAACTTCATCCCAAGTTGTGTTAAAAGCAGAATTTTCATTTCGTATCTCAGATACAATTTCCTGTGAAAGAAAATAACAATGTATTAATTTAATACAATATTTTTTATTTGTATAAATCAAGCTCTATGAATATTAAAATAAACTTTGTTAACTCTTACACGAGTCTCATCTTAAAAAAAAAAAAAAAAAAAAAAAAAAAAAAATTAAATAAATAAATAAATAAATAAACAAACTTACCTCCATTGATAAGAGGTTCGAGTCCAGTTCATCAATCTGAAGGTTGAGTTCTACACAGGTAGTAGGACTCCATGGAATAGCAAAGTTATCCCATTCCATTTCGGCATAGTAGTCCATTCTCAAGTGAAGCAGAAAGCGTGTTTGAAAAAGCCTGTGTGGTCGGTGCCTTTTATAAGGACTGGGTGTGTCTTCCTGTGGAAATTCCCTGGGCGTGTCTTAACTGGAAATGATGTGATGGAAATTCCCTGAAAATGATGTAATGTATTACCTGGAAATGATACAATGCTGAAGAGTTTATAAAGTGGGTGGGACTTAACAAAAGTGGGAGGAGCTTAGCAAAAGTGGGCGGGGCTTAGTAAAAAGTGGGCGGGCTTAGTAAAAGGTGGGCGTGGCTTACCAAAAAGTGGGCGGGGTTTTTCCAAAAAGTGGACGGAGCTTAACAAAAGGTGGGCAGAGCCTACCAAAAAGTGTGTGGCACTGGAGGCGCTCAAATAAGAACATTGAGGGAGGTTTACCATTTTATCTTAGCTCAGTTAAAATATCTTAATAAAGAACCAAACTCAAACATATTTTTTGTTAATGTATTAGACGGTGAGGAGAGTTGTAGGAGAATTAAATTATTTCCCACACATAAACAAATATTTGTAGGGTCGTTGTTTGAGTGGGTTATATTCACCAGATGATATTAAGAGTAAAAGGTTAAAAGGTTCATAAGGTCAGAAGGATCACAGGTGTTTAAGTGGTCTAATGAATAAGGATAACATGTCAAAAGGTTAGAAGGTTCGTAAAGAACAGGGTGAGAGAAATAGAGGTCTTTAGGGGCAATGAGGGAGGGAAAGAATTAATATGGAAGTGAATGGGTCAATGTTTGAGTGGGTCAAAGATTAATCTGCCAGATGATATGTAGAAGAAGGATGATAGGTCTATAAGAGAAAACAAATATTTGTAGTGTTTGAGTGGTCTAATGAACAACATTAAGGATAGGTACTACAGACAAAAGGTTCATAAAGATGAGGGTGGGAGAAATAGAGGTGTTTATGATTTTTGAAAAAGACAAGGGATAAATGACATCAGATAGGGATTTCCCATGTTAAACGGAGGTGTCCCAGAAGCAACATTATTACACTACTCTTGTGTTAGTGTTGAAAAACCACTTTTCGCACTTGTGTTGGTGCAAGAAACCACTTTTGCACTTGTATTAGTGTGGAAAAAACACTTTTTGCACTTGTGATAGTGTTGAAAAACCACTTTTCGCACTTGTGTTAGTGTTGAAAAACGACTTTCCGCACTTGTGTTAGTGTTGAAAAACCACTTTTCGCACTTGTGTTGGTGCAGGAAACCACTTTTGCACTTGTATTAGTGTGAAAAAAACACTTTTTGCACTTGTGATAGTGTTGAAAAACCACTTTTCGCACTTGTGTTATTGTTGAAAAACCACTTTTCGCACTTGTGTTGGTGCAGGAAACCACTTTTACACTTGTATTAGTGTTGAAAAAACACTTTTCGCACTTGTGTTTGTGTTGAAAAACCACTTTACGCACTTGTGTTAGTGTTGAAAAACCACTTTTCGCACTTGTGTTGGTGCAGGAAACCACTTTTGCACTTGTATTATTGTGGAAAAAACACTTTTTGCACTTGTGATAGTGTTGAAAAACCACTTTTCGCACTTATGTTAGTGTTGAAAAACCACTTTTCGCACTTGTGTTAGTGTTGAAAAACCACTTTTCGCACTTGTGTTGGTGCAGGAAACCACTTTTGCACTTGTATTAGTGTGGAAAAAACACTTTTTGCACTTGTGATAGTGTTGAAAAATCACTTTTCGCACTTGTGTTAGTGTTGAAAAACCACTTTTCGCACTTGTGTTAGTGTTGAAAAACCACTTTTCGCACTTGTGTTGGTGCAGGAAACCACTTTTGCACTTGTATTAGTGTGGAAAAAACACTTTTTGCACTTGTGATAGTGTTGAAAAACCACTTTTCGCACATGTGTTAGTGTTGAAAAACCACTTTTCGCACTTGTGTTAGTGTTGAAAAACCACTTTTCGCACTTGTGTTGGTGCAGGAAACCACTTTTGCACTTGTATTAGTGTGGAAAAAACACTTTTTGCACTTGTGATAGTGTTGAAAAACCACTTTTCGCACTTGTGTTAGTGTTGAAAAACCACTTTACGCACTTGTGTTGGTGCAGGAAACCACTTTTGCACTTGTATTAGTGTGGAAAAAACACTTTTCGCACTTGTGTTTGTGTTGAAAAACCACTTTTCGCACTTGTGTTAGTGTTGAAAAACCACTTTTCGCACTTGTGTTGGTGCAGGAAACCACTTTTGCACTTGTATTAGTGTGGAAAAAACACTTTTTGCACTTGTGATAGTGTTGAAAAACCACTTTTCGCACTTGTGTTAGTGTTGAAAAACCACTTTTCGCACTTGTGTTAGTGTTGAAAAACCACTTTTCGCACTTGTGTTGGTGCAGGAAACCACTTTTGCACTTGTATTAGTGTGGAAAAAACACTTTTTGCACTTGTGTTAGTGTTGAAAAACCACTTTTCGCACTTGTGTTGGTGCAGGAAACCACTTTTGCACTTGTATTAGTGTGGAAAAACACTTTTCGCACTTGTGTTTGTGTTGAAAAACCACTTTTCGCACTTGTGTTAGTGTTGAAAAACCACTTTTCGCACTTGTGTTGGTGCAGGAAACCACTTTTGCACTTGTATTAGTGTGGAAAAAACACTTTTTGCATTTGTGATAGTGTTGAAAAACCACTTTTCGCACTTGTTTTAGTGTTGAAAAACCACTTTTCGCACTTGTGTTAGTGTTGAAAAACCACTTTTCGCACTTGTGTTGGTGCAAGAAACCACTTTTGCACTTGTATTAGTGTGGAAAAAACACTTTTTGCACTTGTGATAGTGTTGAAAAACCACTTTTCGCACTTGTATTAGTGTTGAAAAACGACTTTCCGCACTTGTGTTAGTGTTGAAAAACCACTTTTCACACTTGTGTTGGTGCAGGAAACCACTTTTGCACTTGTATTAGTGTGAAAAAAACACTTTTTGCACTTGTGATAGTGTTGAAAAACCACTTTTCGCACTTGTGTTAGTGTTGAAAAACCACTTTTCGCACTTGTGTTGGTGCAGGAAACCACTTTTACACTTGTATTAGTGTGGAAAAAACACTTTTCGCACTTGTGTTTGTGTTGAAAAACCACTTTACGCACTTGTGTTAGTGTTGAAAAACCACTTTTCGCACTTGTGTTGGTGCAGGAAACCACTTTTGCACTTGTATTAGTGTGGAAAAAACACTTTTTGCACTTGTGATAGTGTTGAAAAACCACTTTTCGCACTTATGTTAGTGTTGAAAAACCACTTTTCGCACTTGTGTTAGTGTTGAAAAACCACTTTTCGCACTTGTGTTGGTGCAGGAAACCACTTTTGCACTTGTATTAGTCTGGAAAAAACACTTTTTGCACTTGTGATAGTGTTGAAAAATCACTTTTCGCACTTGTGTTAGTGTTGAAAAACCACTTTTCGCACTTGTGTTAGTGTTGAAAAACCACTTTTCGCACTTGTGTTGGTGCAGGAAACCACTTTTGCACTTGTATTAGTGTGGAAAAAACACTTTTTGCACTTGTGATAGTGTTGAAAAACCACTTTTCGCACATGTGTTAGTGTTGAAAAACCACTTTTCGCACTTGTGTTAGTGTTGAAAAACCACTTTTCGCACTTGTGTTGGTGCAGGAAACCACTTTTGCACTTGTATTAGTGTGGAAAAAACACTTTTTGCACTTGTGATAGTGTTGAAAAACCACTTTTCGCACTTGTGTTAGTGTTGAAAAACCACTTTTCGCACTTGTGTTGGTGCAGGAAACCACTTTTACACTTGTATTAGTGTGGAAAAAACACTTTTCGCACTTGTGTTTGTGTTGAAAAACCACTTTACGCACTTGTGTTAGTGTTGAAAAACCACTTTTCGCACTTGTGTTGGTGCAGGAAACCACTTTTGCACTTGTATTAGTGTGGAAAAAACACTTTTTGCACTTGTGATAGTGTTGAAAAACCACTTTTCGCACTTATGTTAGTGTTGAAAAACCACTTTTCGCACTTGTGTTAGTGTTGAAAAACCACTTTTCGCACTTGTGTTGGTGCAGGAAACCACTTTTGCACTTGTATTAGTGTGGAAAAAACACTTTTTGCACTTGTGATAGTGTTGAAAAATCACTTTTCGCACTTGTGTTAGTGTTGAAAAACCACTTTTCACACTTGTGTTAGTGTTGAAAAACCACTTTTCGCACTTGTGTTGGTGCAGGAAACCACTTTTGCACTTGTATTAGTGTGGAAAAAACACTTTTTGCACTTGTGATAGTGTTGAAAAACCACTTTTCGCACATGTGTTAGTGTTGAAAAACCACTTTTCGCACTTGTGTTAGTGTTGAAAAACCACTTTTCGCACTTGTGTTGGTGCAGGAAACCACTTTTGCACTTGTATTAGTGTGGAAAAAACACTTTTTGCACTTGTGATAGTGTTGAAAAACCACTTTTCGCACTTGTGTTAGTGTTGAAAAACCACTTTACGCACTTGTGTTGGTGCAGGAAACCACTTTTGCACTTGTATTAGTGTGGAAAAAACACTTTTCGCACTTGTGTTTGTGTTGAAAAACCACTTTTCGCACTTGTGTTAGTGTTGAAAAACCACTTTTCGCACTTGTGTTGGTGCAGGAAACCACTTTTGCACTTGTATTAGTGTGGAAAAAACACTTTTTGCATTTGTGATAGTGTTGAAAAACCACTTTTCGCACTTGTGATAGTGTTGAAAAACCACTTTTCGCACTTGTGTTTGTGTTGAAAAACCACTTTTCGCACTTGTGTTGGTGCAAGAAACCACTTTTGCACTTGTATTAGTGTGGAAAAAACACTTTTTGCACTTGTGATAGTGTTGAAAAACCACTTTTCGCACTTGTGTTAGTGTAGAAAAACCACTTTTCGCACTTGTGTTAGTGTTGAAAAACCACTTTTCGCACTTGTGTTGGTGCAGGAAACCACTTTTGCACTTGTATTAGTGTGGAAAAAACACTTTTTGCACTTGTGATAGTGTTGAAAAACCACTTTTCGCACTTGTGTTAGTGTTGAAAAACCACTTTTCGCACTTGTGTTAGTGTTGAAAAACCACTTTTCGCACTTGTGTTAGTGTTGAAAAACCACTTTTCGCACTTGTGTTGGTGCAGGAAACCACTTTTGCACTTGTATTAGTGTGGAAAAAACACTTTTTGCACTTGTGATAGTGTTGAAAAACCACTTTTCGCACATGTGTTAGTGTTGAAAAACCACTTTTCGCACTTGTGTTAGTGTTGAAAAACCACTTTTCGCACTTGTGTTGGTGCAGGAAACCACTTTTGCACTTGTATTAGTGTGGAAAAAACACTTTTTGCACTTGTGATAGTGTTGAAAAACCACTTTTCGCACTTGTGTTAGTGTTGAAAAACCACTTTTCGCACTTGTGTTGGTGCAGGAAACCACTTTTACACTTGTATTAGTGTGGAAAAAACACTTTTCGCACTTGTGTTTGTGTTGAAAAACCACTTTACGCACTTGTGTTAGTGTTGAAAAACCACTTTTCGCACTTGTGTTGGTGCAGGAAACCACTTTTGCACTTGTATTAGTGTGGAAAAAACACTTTTTGCACTTGTGATAGTGTTGAAAAACCACTTTTCGCACTTATGTTAGTGTTGAAAAACCACTTTTCGCACTTGTGTTAGTGTTGAAAAACCACTTTTCGCACTTGTGTTGGTGCAGGAAACCACTTTTGCACTTGTATTAGTGTGGAAAAAACACTTTTTGCACTTGTGATAGTGTTGAAAAATCACTTTTCGCACTTGTGTTAGTGTTGAAAAACCACTTTTCGCACTTGTGTTAGTGTTGAAAAACCACTTTTCGCACTTGTGTTGGTGCAGGAAACCACTTTTGCACTTGTATTAGTGTGGAAAAAACACTTTTTGCACTTGTGATAGTGTTGAAAAACCACTTTTCGCACATGTGTTAGTGTTGAAAAACCACTTTTCGCACTTGTGTTAGTGTTGAAAAACCACTTTTCGCACTTGTGTTGGTGCAGGAAACCACTTTTGCACTTGTATTAGTGTGGAAAAAACACTTTTTGCACTTGTGATAGTGTTGAAAAACCACTTTTCGCACTTGTGTTAGTGTTGAAAAACCACTTTACGCACTTGTGTTGGTGCAGGAAACCACTTTTGCACTTGTATTAGTGTGGAAAAAACACTTTTCGCACTTGTGTTTGTGTTGAAAAACCACTTTTCGCACTTGTGTTAGTGTTGAAAAACCACTTTTCGCACTTGTGTTGGTGCAGGAAACCACTTTTGCACTTGTATTAGTGTGGAAAAAACACTTTTTGCATTTGTGATAGTGTTGAAAAACCACTTTTCGCACTTGTGATAGTGTTGAAAAACCACTTTTCGCACTTGTGTTTGTGTTGAAAAACCACTTTTCGCACTTGTGTTGGTGCAAGAAACCACTTTTGCACTTGTATTAGTGTGGAAAAAACACTTTTTGCACTTGTGATAGTGTTGAAAAACCACTTTTCGCACTTGTGTTAGTGTAGAAAAACCACTTTTCGCACTTGTGTTAGTGTTGAAAAACCACTTTTCGCACTTGTGTTGGTGCAGGAAACCACTTTTGCACTTGTATTAGTGTGGAAAAAACACTTTTTGCACTTGTGATAGTGTTGAAAAACCACTTTTCGCACTTGTGTTAGTGTTGAAAAACCACTTTTCGCACTTGTGTTAGTGTTGAAAAACCTCTTTTGCACTTGTATTAGTGTGGAAAAAACACTTTTCACACTTGTGTTAGTGTTGAAAAACGACTTTCCGCACTTGTGTTAGTGTTGAAAAACCACTTTTCGCACTTGTGTTGGTGCAGGAAACCACTTTTGCACTTGTATTAGTGTGAAAAAAAACACTTTTTGCACTTGTGATAGTGTTGAAAAACCACTTTTCGCACTTGTGTTAGTGTTGAAAAACCACGTTTCGCACTTGTGTTGGTGCAGGAAACCACTTTTGCACTTGTATTAGTGTGGAAAAAACACTTTTCGCACTTGTGTTAGTGTTGAAAAACCACTTTTCGCACTTGTGTTGGTGCAAGAAACCACTTTTGCACTTGTATTAGTGTGGAAAAAACACTTTTTGCACTTGTGATAGTGTTGAAAAACCACTTTTCGCACTTGTGTTAGTGTTGAAAAACGACTTTCCGCACTTGTGTTAGTGTTGAAAAACCACTTTTCGCACTTGTGTTGGTGCAGGAAACCACTTTTGCACTTGTATTAGTGTGAAAAAAACACTTTTTGCACTTGTGATAGTGTTGAAAAACCACTTTTCGCACTTGTGTTATTGTTGACAAACCACTTTTCGCACTTGTGTTGGTGCAGGAAACCACTTTTACACTTGTATTAGTGTTGAAAAAACACTTTTCGCACTTGTGTTTGTGTTGAAAAACCACTTTACGCACTTGTGTTAGTGTTGAAAAACCACTTTTCGCACTTGTGTTGGTGCAGGAAACCACTTTTGCACTTGTATTAGTGTGGAAAAAACACTTTTTGCACTTGTGATAGTGTTGAAAAACCACTTTTCGCACTTATGTTAGTGTTGAAAAACCACTTTTCGCACTTGTGTTAGTGTTGAAAAACCACTTTTCGCACTTGTGTTGGTGCAGGAAACCACTTTTGCACTTGTATTAGTGTGGAAAAAACACTTTTTGCACTTGTGATAGTGTTGAAAAATCACTTTTCGCACTTGTGTTAGTGTTGAAAAACCACTTTTCGCACTTGTGTTAGTGTTGAAAAACCACTTTTCGCACTTGTGTTGGTGCAGGAAACCACTTTTGCACTTGTATTAGTGTGGAAAAAACACTTTTTGCACTTGTGATAGTGTTGAAAAACCACTTTTCGCACATGTGTTAGTGTTGAAAAACCACTTTTCGCACTTGTGTTAGTGTTGAAAAACCACTTTTCGCACTTGTGTTGGTGCAGGAAACCACTTTTGCACTTGTATTAGTGTGGAAAAAACACTTTTTGCACTTGTGATAGTGTTGAAAAACCACTTTTCGCACTTGTGTTAGTGTTGAAAAACCACTTTACGCACTTGTGTTGGTGCAGGAAACCACTTTTGCACTTGTATTAGTGTGGAAAAAACACTTTTCGCACTTGTGTTTGTGTTGAAAAACCACTTTTCGCACTTGTGTTAGTGTTGAAAAACCACTTTTCGCACTTGTGTTGGTGCAGGAAACCACTTTTGCACTTGTATTAGTGTGGAAAAAACACTTTTTGCACTTGTGATAGTGTTGAAAAACCACTTTTCGCACTTGTGTTAGTGTTGAAAAACCACTTTTCGCACTTGTGTTAGTGTTGAAAAACCACTTTTCGCACTTGTGTTGGTGCAGGAAACCACTTTTGCACTTGTATTAGTGTGGAAAAAACACTTTTTGCACTTGTGTTAGTGTTGAAAAACCACTTTTCGCACTTGTGTTGGTGCAGGAAACCACTTTTGCACTTGTATTAGTGTGGAAAAACACTTTTCGCACTTGTGTTTGTGTTGAAAAACCACTTTTCGCACTTGTGTTAGTGTTGAAAAACCACTTTTCGCACTTGTGTTGGTGCAGGAAACCACTTTTGCACTTGTATTAGTGTGGAAAAAACACTTTTTGCATTTGTGATAGTGTTGAAAAACCACTTTTCGCACTTGTGTTAGTGTTGAAAAACCACTTTTCGCACTTGTGTTAGTGTTGAAAAACCACTTTTCGCACTTGTGTTGGTGCAAGAAACCACTTTTGCACTTGTATTAGTGTGGAAAAAACACTTTTTGCACTTGTGATAGTGTTGAAAAACCACTTTTCGCACTTGTGTTAGTGTTGAAAAACGACTTTCCGCACTTGTGTTAGTGTTGAAAAACCACTTTTCGCACTTGTGTTGGTGCAGGAAACCACTTTTGCACTTGTATTAGTGTGAAAAAAACACTTTTTGCACTTGTGATAGTGTTGAAAAACCACTTTTCGCACTTGTGTTAGTGTTGAAAAACCACTTTTCGCACTTGTGTTGGTGCAGGAAACCACTTTTACACTTGTATTAGTGTGGAAAAAACACTTTTCGCACTTGTGTTTGTGTTGAAAAACCACTTTACGCACTTGTGTTAGTGTTGAAAAACCACTTTTCGCACTTGTGTTGGTGCAGGAAACCACTTTTGCACTTGTATTAGTGTGGAAAAAACACTTTTTGCACTTGTGATAGTGTTGAAAAACCACTTTTCGCACTTATGTTAGTGTTGAAAAACCACTTTTCGCACTTGTGTTAGTGTTGAAAAACCACTTTTCGCACTTGTGTTGGTGCAGGAAACCACTTTTGCACTTGTATTAGTGTGGAAAAAACACTTTTTGCACTTGTGATAGTGTTGAAAAACCACTTTTCGCACTTGTGTTAGTGTTGAAAAACCACTTTTCGCACTTGTGTTAGTGTTGAAAAACCACTTTTCGCACTTGTGTTGGTGCAGGAAACCATTTTTGCACTTGTATTAGTGTGGAAAAAACACTTTTTGCACTTGTGATAGTGTTGAAAAACCACTTTTCGCACTTGTGTTAGTGTTGAAAAACCACTTTTCGCACTTGTGTTAGTGTTGAAAAACCACTTTTCGCACTTGTGTTGGTGCAGGAAACCACTTTTGCACTTGTATTAGTGTGGAAAAAACACTTTTTGCACTTGTGATAGTGTTGAAAAACCACTTTTCGCACATGTGTTAGTGTTGAAAAACCACTTTTCGCACTTGTGTTAGTGTTGAAAAACCACTTTTCGCACTTGTGTTTGTGCAGGAAACCACTTTTGCACTTGTATTAGTGTGGAAAAAACACTTTTTGCACTTGTGATAGTGTTGAAAAACCACTTTTCGCACTTGTGTTAGTGTTGAAAAACCACTTTTCGCACTTGTGTTAGTGTTGAAAAACCACTTTTCGCACTTGTGTTGGTGCAGGAAACCACTTTTGCACTTGTATTAGTGTGGAAAAAACACTTTTTGCACTTGTGTTAGTGTTGAAAAACCACTTTTCGCACTTGTGTTGGTGCAGGAAACCACTTTTGCACTTGTATTAGTGTGGAAAAACACTTTTCGCACTTGTGTTTGTGTTGAAAAACCACTTTTCGCACTTGTGTTAGTGTTGAAAAACCACTTTTCGCACTTGTGTTGGTGCAGGAAACCACTTTTGCACTTGTATTAGTGTGGAAAAAACACTTTTTGCATTTGTGATAGTGTTGAAAAACCACTTTTCGCACTTGTGTTAGTGTTGAAAAACCACTTTTCGCACTTGTGTTGGTGCAGGAAACCACTTTTGCACTTGTATTAGTGTGGAAAAAACACTTTTCGCACTTGTGTTTGTGTTGAAAAACCACTTTTCGCACTTGTGTTAGTGTTGAAAAACCACTTTTCACACTTGTGTTGGTGCAGGAAACCACTTTTGCACTTGTATTAGTGTGGAAAAAACACTTTTTGCATTTGTGATAGTGTTGAAAAACCACTTTTCGCACTTGTGTTAGTGTTGAAAAACCACTTTTCGCACTTGTGTTAGTGTTGAAAAACCACTTTTCGCACTTGTGTTGGTGCAAGAAACCACTTTTGCACTTGTATTAGTGTGGAAAAAACACTTTTTGCACTTGTGATAGTGTTGAAAAACCACTTTTCGCACTTGTGTTATTGTTGAAATACGACTTTCCGCACTTGTGTTAGTGTTGAAAAACCACTTTTCGCACTTGTGTTGGTGCAGGAAACCACTTTTGCACTTGTATTAGTGTGAAAAAACACTTTTTGCACTTGTGATAGTGTTGAAAAACCACTTTTCGCACTTGTGTTAGTGTTGAAAAACCACTTTTCGCACTTGTGTTGGTGCAGGAAACCACTTTTACACTTGTATTAGTGTGGAAAAAACACTTTTCGCACTTGTGTTTGTGTTGAAAAACCACTTTACGCACTTGTGTTAGTGTTGAAAAACCACTTTTCGTACTTGTGTTGGTGCAGGAAACCACTTTTGCACTTGTATTAGTGTGGAAAAAACACTTTTTGCACTTGTGATAGTGTTGAAAAACCACTTTTCGCACTTATGTTAGTGTTGAAAAACCACTTTTCGCACTTGTGTTAGTGTTGAAAAACCACTTTTCGCACTTGTGTTGGTGCAGGAAACCACTTTTGCACTTGTATTAGTGTGGAAAAAACACTTTTTGCACTTGTGATAGTGTTGAAAAACCACTTTTCGCACTTGTGTTAGTGTTGAAAAACCACTTTTCGCACTTGTGTTAGTGTTGAAAAACCACTTTTCGCACTTGTGTTGGTGCAGGAAACCATTTTTGCACTTGTATTAGTGTGGAAAAAACACTTTTTGCACTTGTGATAGTGTTGAAAAACCACTTTTCGCACTTGTGTTAGTGTTGAAAAACCACTTTTCGCACTTGTGTTAGTGTTGAAAAACCACTTTTCGCACTTGTGTTGGTGCAGGAAACCACTTTTGCACTTGTATTAGTGTGGAAAAAACACTTTTTGCACTTGTGATAGTGTTGAAAAACCACTTTTCGCACATGTGTTAGTGTTGAAAAACCACTTTTCGCACTTGTGTTAGTGTTGAAAAACCACTTTTCGCACTTGTGTTTGTGCAGGAAACCACTTTTGCACTTGTATTAGTGTGGAAAAAACACTTTTTGCACTTGTGATAGTGTTGAAAAACCACTTTTCGCACTTGTGTTAGTGTTGAAAAACCACTTTTCGCACTTGTGTTAGTGTTGAAAAACCACTTTTCGCACTTGTGTTGGTGCAGGAAACCACTTTTGCACTTGTATTAGTGTGGAAAAAACACTTTTTGCACTTGTGTTAGTGTTGAAAAACCACTTTTCGCACTTGTGTTGGTGCAGGAAACCACTTTTGCACTTGTATTAGTGTGGAAAAACACTTTTCGCACTTGTGTTTGTGTTGAAAAACCACTTTTCGCACTTGTGTTAGTGTTGAAAAACCACTTTTCGCACTTGTGTTGGTGCAGGAAACCACTTTTGCACTTGTATTAGTGTGGAAAAAACACTTTTTGCATTTGTGATAGTGTTGAAAAACCACTTTTCGCACTTGTGTTAGTGTTGAAAAACCACTTTTCGCACTTGTGTTAGTGTTGAAAAACCACTTTTCGCACTTGTGTTGGTGCAAGAAACCACTTTTGCACTTGTATTAGTGTGGAAAAAACACTTTTTGCACTTGTGATAGTGTTGAAAAACCACTTTTCGCACTTGTGTTAGTGTTGAAAAACCACTTTTCGCACTTGTGTTAGTGTTGAAAAACCACTTTTCGCACTTGTGTTGGTGCAAGAAACCACTTTTGCACTTGTATTAGTGTGGAAAAAACACTTTTTGCACTTGTGATAGTGTTGAAAAACCACTTTTCGCACTTGTGTTAGTGTTGAAAAACGACTTTCCGCACTTGTGTTAGTGTTGAAAAACCACTTTTCGCACTTGTGTTGGTGCAGGAAACCACTTTTGCACTTGTATTAGTGTGAAAAAAACACTTTTTGCACTTGTGATAGTGTTGAAAAACCACTTTTCGCACTTGTGTTATTGTTGAAAAACCACTTTTCGCACTTGTGTTGGTGCAGGAAACCACTTTTACACTTGTATTAGTGTTGAAAAAACACTTTTCGCACTTGTGTTTGTGTTGAAAAACCACTTTACGCACTTGTGTTAGTGTTGAAAAACCACTTTTCGCACTTGTGTTGGTGCAGGAAACCACTTTTGCACTTGTATTAGTGTGGAAAAAACACTTTTTGCACTTGTGATAGTGTTGAAAAACCACTTTTCGCACTTATGTTAGTGTTGAAAAACCACTTTTCGCACTTGTGTTAGTGTTGAAAAACCACTTTTCGCACTTGTGTTGGTGCAGGAAACCACTTTTGCACTTGTATTAGTGTGGAAAAAACACTTTTTGCACTTGTGATAGTGTTGAAAAATCACTTTTCGCACTTGTGTTAGTGTTGAAAAACCACTTTTCGCACTTGTGTTAGTGTTGAAAAACCACTTTTCGCACTTGTGTTGGTGCAGGAAACCACTTTTGCACTTGTATTAGTGTGGAAAAAACACTTTTTGCACTTGTGATAGTGTTGAAAAACCACTTTTCGCACATATGTTAGTGTTGAAAAACCACTTTTCGCACTTGTGTTAGTGTTGAAAAACCACTTTTCGCACTTGTGTTGGTGCAGGAAACCACTTTTGCACTTGTATTAGTGTGGAAAAAACACTTTTTGCACTTGTGATAGTGTTGAAAAACCACTTTTCGCACTTGTGTTAGTGTTGAAAAACCACTTTACGCACTTGTGTTGGTGCAGGAAACCACTTTTGCACTTGTATTAGTGTGGAAAAAACACTTTTCGCACTTGTGTTTGTGTTGAAAAACCACTTTTCGCACTTGTGTTAGTGTTGAAAAACCACTTTTCGCACTTGTGTTGGTGCAGGAAACCACTTTTGCACTTGTATTAGTGTGGAAAAAACACTTTTTGCACTTGTGATAGTGTTGAAAAACCACTTTTCGCACTTGTGTTAGTGTTGAAAAACCACTTTTCGCACTTGTGTTAGTGTTGAAAAACCACTTTTCGCACTTGTGTTGGTGCAGGAAACCACTTTTGCACTTGTATTAGTGTGGAAAAAACACTTTTTGCACTTGTGTTAGTGTTGAAAAACCACTTTTCGCACTTGTGTTGGTGCAGGAAACCACTTTTGCACTTGTATTAGTGTGGAAAAACACTTTTCGCACTTGTGTTTGTGTTGAAAAACCACTTTTCGCACTTGTGTTAGTGTTGAAAAACCACTTTTCGCACTTGTGTTGGTGCAGGAAACCACTTTTGCACTT
Organism: Myxine glutinosa; assembly: GCF_964187855.1. Lineage (NCBI taxonomy): Eukaryota > Metazoa > Chordata > Myxini > Myxiniformes > Myxinidae > Myxine > Myxine glutinosa. The sequence continues at coordinate 30,960 of NW_027618349.1, read as the reverse complement.
GTATTAGTGTGGAAAAAACACTTTTTGCATTTGTGATAGTGTTGAAAAACCACTTTTCGCACTTGTGTTAGTGTTGAAAAACCACTTTTCGCACTTGTGTTAGTGTTGAAAAACCACTTTTCGCACTTGTGTTGGTGCAAGAAACCACTTTTGCACTTGTATTAGTGTGGAAAAAACACTTTTTGCACTTGTGATAGTGTTGAAAAACCACTTTTCGCACTTGTGTTAGTGTTGAAAAACGACTTTCCGCACTTGTGTTAGTGTTGAAAAACCACTTTTCGCACTTGTGTTGGTGCAGGAAACCACTTTTGCACTTGTATTAGTGTGAAAAAAACACTTTTTGCACTTGTGATAGTGTTGAAAAACCACTTTTCGCACTTGTGTTAGTGTTGAAAAACCACTTTTCGCACTTGTGTTGGTGCAGGAAACCACTTTTACACTTGTATTAGTGTGGAAAAAACACTTTTCGCACTTGTGTTTGTGTTGAAAAACCACTTTACGCACTTGTGTTAGTGTTGAAAAACCACTTTTCGCACTTGTGTTGGTGCAGGAAACCACTTTTGCACTTGTATTAGTGTGGAAAAAACACTTTTTGCACTTGTGATAGTGTTGAAAAACCACTTTTCGCACTTATGTTAGTGTTGAAAAACCACTTTTCGCACTTGTGTTAGTGTTGAAAAACCACTTTTCGCACTTGTGTTGGTGCAGGAAACCACTTTTGCACTTGTATTAGTGTGGAAAAAACACTTTTTGCACTTGTGATAGTGTTGAAAAACCACTTTTCGCACTTGTGTTAGTGTTGAAAAACCACTTTTCGCACTTGTGTTAGTGTTGAAAAACCACTTTTCGCACTTGTGTTGGTGCAGGAAACCATTTTTGCACTTGTATTAGTGTGGAAAAAACACTTTTTGCACTTGTGATAGTGTTGAAAAACCACTTTTCGCACTTGTGTTAGTGTTGAAAAACCACTTTTCGCACTTGTGTTAGTGTTGAAAAACCACTTTTCGCACTTGTGTTGGTGCAGGAAACCACTTTTGCACTTGTATTAGTGTGGAAAAAACACTTTTTGCACTTGTGATAGTGTTGAAAAACCACTTTTCGCACATGTGTTAGTGTTGAAAAACCACTTTTCGCACTTGTGTTAGTGTTGAAAAACCACTTTTCGCACTTGTGTTTGTGCAGGAAACCACTTTTGCACTTGTATTAGTGTGGAAAAAACACTTTTTGCACTTGTGATAGTGTTGAAAAACCACTTTTCGCACTTGTGTTAGTGTTGAAAAACCACTTTTCGCACTTGTGTTAGTGTTGAAAAACCACTTTTCGCACTTGTGTTGGTGCAGGAAACCACTTTTGCACTTGTATTAGTGTGGAAAAAACACTTTTTGCACTTGTGTTAGTGTTGAAAAACCACTTTTCGCACTTGTGTTGGTGCAGGAAACCACTTTTGCACTTGTATTAGTGTGGAAAAACACTTTTCGCACTTGTGTTTGTGTTGAAAAACCACTTTTCGCACTTGTGTTAGTGTTGAAAAACCACTTTTCGCACTTGTGTTGGTGCAGGAAACCACTTTTGCACTTGTATTAGTGTGGAAAAAACACTTTTTGCATTTGTGATAGTGTTGAAAAACCACTTTTCGCACTTGTGTTAGTGTTGAAAAACCACTTTTCGCACTTGTGTTGGTGCAGGAAACCACTTTTGCACTTGTATTAGTGTGGAAAAAACACTTTTCGCACTTGTGTTTGTGTTGAAAAACCACTTTTCGCACTTGTGTTAGTGTTGAAAAACCACTTTTCACACTTGTGTTGGTGCAGGAAACCACTTTTGCACTTGTATTAGTGTGGAAAAAACACTTTTTGCATTTGTGATAGTGTTGAAAAACCACTTTTCGCACTTGTGTTAGTGTTGAAAAACCACTTTTCGCACTTGTGTTAGTGTTGAAAAACCACTTTTCGCACTTGTGTTGGTGCAAGAAACCACTTTTGCACTTGTATTAGTGTGGAAAAAACACTTTTTGCACTTGTGATAGTGTTGAAAAACCACTTTTCGCACTTGTGTTATTGTTGAAATACGACTTTCCGCACTTGTGTTAGTGTTGAAAAACCACTTTTCGCACTTGTGTTGGTGCAGGAAACCACTTTTGCACTTGTATTAGTGTGAAAAAACACTTTTTGCACTTGTGATAGTGTTGAAAAACCACTTTTCGCACTTGTGTTAGTGTTGAAAAACCACTTTTCGCACTTGTGTTGGTGCAGGAAACCACTTTTACACTTGTATTAGTGTGGAAAAAACACTTTTCGCACTTGTGTTTGTGTTGAAAAACCACTTTACGCACTTGTGTTAGTGTTGAAAAACCACTTTTCGTACTTGTGTTGGTGCAGGAAACCACTTTTGCACTTGTATTAGTGTGGAAAAAACACTTTTTGCACTTGTGATAGTGTTGAAAAACCACTTTTCGCACTTATGTTAGTGTTGAAAAACCACTTTTCGCACTTGTGTTAGTGTTGAAAAACCACTTTTCGCACTTGTGTTGGTGCAGGAAACCACTTTTGCACTTGTATTAGTGTGGAAAAAACACTTTTTGCACTTGTGATAGTGTTGAAAAACCACTTTTCGCACTTGTGTTAGTGTTGAAAAACCACTTTTCGCACTTGTGTTAGTGTTGAAAAACCACTTTTCGCACTTGTGTTGGTGCAGGAAACCATTTTTGCACTTGTATTAGTGTGGAAAAAACACTTTTTGCACTTGTGATAGTGTTGAAAAACCACTTTTCGCACTTGTGTTAGTGTTGAAAAACCACTTTTCGCACTTGTGTTAGTGTTGAAAAACCACTTTTCGCACTTGTGTTGGTGCAGGAAACCACTTTTGCACTTGTATTAGTGTGGAAAAAACACTTTTTGCACTTGTGATAGTGTTGAAAAACCACTTTTCGCACATGTGTTAGTGTTGAAAAACCACTTTTCGCACTTGTGTTAGTGTTGAAAAACCACTTTTCGCACTTGTGTTTGTGCAGGAAACCACTTTTGCACTTGTATTAGTGTGGAAAAAACACTTTTTGCACTTGTGATAGTGTTGAAAAACCACTTTTCGCACTTGTGTTAGTGTTGAAAAACCACTTTTCGCACTTGTGTTAGTGTTGAAAAACCACTTTTCGCACTTGTGTTGGTGCAGGAAACCACTTTTGCACTTGTATTAGTGTGGAAAAAACACTTTTTGCACTTGTGTTAGTGTTGAAAAACCACTTTTCGCACTTGTGTTGGTGCAGGAAACCACTTTTGCACTTGTATTAGTGTGGAAAAACACTTTTCGCACTTGTGTTTGTGTTGAAAAACCACTTTTCGCACTTGTGTTAGTGTTGAAAAACCACTTTTCGCACTTGTGTTGGTGCAGGAAACCACTTTTGCACTTGTATTAGTGTGGAAAAAACACTTTTTGCATTTGTGATAGTGTTGAAAAACCACTTTTCGCACTTGTGTTAGTGTTGAAAAACCACTTTTCGCACTTGTGTTAGTGTTGAAAAACCACTTTTCGCACTTGTGTTGGTGCAAGAAACCACTTTTGCACTTGTATTAGTGTGGAAAAAACACTTTTTGCACTTGTGATAGTGTTGAAAAACCACTTTTCGCACTTGTGTTAGTGTTGAAAAACCACTTTTCGCACTTGTGTTAGTGTTGAAAAACCACTTTTTCGCACTTGTGTTGGTGCAAGAAACCACTTTTGCACTTGTATTAGTGTGGAAAAAACACTTTTTGCACTTGTGATAGTGTTGAAAAACCACTTTTCGCACTTGTGTTAGTGTTGAAATACGACTTTCCGCACTTGTGTTGGTGCAGGAAACCACTTTTGCACTTGTATTAGTGTGGAAAAAACACTTTTTGCACTTGTGATAGTGTTGAAAAACCACTTTTCGCACTTGTGTTAGTGTTGAAAAACCACTTTTCGCACTTGTGTTGGTGCAGGAAACCACTTTTGCACTTGTATTAGTGTGGAAAAAACACTTTTTGCACTTGTGATAGTGTTGAAAAACCACTTTTCGCACTTGTGTTAGTGTCGAAAAACCACTTTTCGCACTTGTGTTAGTGTTGAAAAACCACTTTTCGCACTTGTGTTGGTGCAGGAAACCACTTTTGCACTTGTATTAGTGTGGAAAAAACACTTTTTGCACTTGTGATAGTGTTGAAAAACCACTTTTCGCACTTGTGTTAGTGTTGAAAAACCACTTTTCGCACTTGTGTTCGTGTTGAAAAACCTCTTTTGCACTTGTATTAGTGTGGAAAAAACACTTTTCACACTTGTGTTAGTGTTGAAAAACGACTTTCCGCACTTGTGTTAGTGTTGAAAAACCACTTTTCGCACTTGTGTTGGTGCAGGAAACCACTTTTGCACTTGTATTAGTGTGAAAAAAACACTTTTTGCACTTGTGATAGTGTTGAAAAACCACTTTTCGCACTTGTGTTAGTGTTGAAAAACCACTTTTCGCACTTGTGTTGGTGCAGGAAACCACTTTTGCACTTGTATTAGTGTGGAAAAAACACTTTTCGCACTTGTGTTAGTGTTGAAAAACCACTTTTCGCACTTGTGTTGGTGCAAGAAACCACTTTTGCACTTGTATTAGTGTGGAAAAAACACTTTTTGCACTTGTGATAGTGTTGAAAAACCACTTTTCGCACTTGTGTTAGTGTTGAAAAACGACTTTCCGCACTTGTGTTAGTGTTGAAAAACCACTTTTCGCACTTGTGTTGGTGCAGGAAACCACTTTTGCACTTGTATTAGTGTGAAAAAAAACTTTTTGCACTTGTGATAGTGTTGAAAAACCACTTTTCGCACTTGTGTTATTGTTGAAAAACCACTTTTCGCACTTGTGTTGGTGCAGGAAACCACTTTTACACTTGTATTAGTGTTGAAAAAACACTTTTCGCACTTGTGTTTGTGTTGAAAAACCACTTTACGCACTTGTGTTAGTGTTGAAAAACCACTTTTCGCACTTGTGTTGGTGCAGGAAACCACTTTTGCACTTGTATTAGTGTGGAAAAAACACTTTTTGCACTTGTGTTAGTGTTGAAAAACCACTTTTCGCACTTGTGTTGGTGCAGGAAACCACTTTTGCACTTGTATTAGTGTTGAAAAACCACTTTTCGCACTTGTGTTGGTGCAGGAAACCACTTTTGCACTTGTATTAGTGTGGAAAAAACACTTTTTGCACTTGTGTTAGTGTTGAAAAACCACTTTTCGCACTTGTGTTGGTGCAGGAAACCACTTTTGCACTTGTATTAGTGTGGAAAAACACTTTTCGCACTTGTGTTTGTGTTGAAAAACCACTTTTCGCACTTGTGTTAGTGTTGAAAAACCACTTTTCGCACTTGTGTTGGTGCAGGAAACCACTTTTGCACTTGTATTAGTGTGGAAAAAAACACTTTTTGCATTTGTGATAGTGTTGAAAAACCACTTTTCGCACTTGTGTTAGTGTTGAAAAACCACTTTTCGCACTTGTGTTAGTGTTGAAAAACCACTTTTCGCGCTTGTGTTAGTGTTGAAAAACGACTTTCCGCACTTGTGTTAGTGTTGAAAAACCACTTTTCGCCCTTGTGTTGGTGCAGGAAACCACTTTTGCACTTGTATTAGTGTGAAAAAAACACTTTTTGCACTTGTGATAGTGTTGAAAAACCACTTTTCGCACTTGTGTTAGTGTTGAAAAACGACTTTCCGCACTTGTGTTAGTGTTGAAAAACCACTTTTCGCACTTGTGTTGGTGCAGGAAACCACTTTTGCACTTGTATTAGTGTGAAAAAAACACTTTTTGCACTTGTGATAGTGTTGAAAAACCACTTTTCGCACTTGTGTTAGTGTTGAAAAACCACTTTTCGCACTTGTGTTGGTGCAGGAAACCACTTTTACACTTGTATTAGTGTTGAAAAAACACTTTTCGCACTTGTGTTTGTGTTGAAAAACCACTTTACGCACTTGTGTTAGTGTTGAAAAACCACTTTTCGCACTTGTGTTGGTGCAGGAAACCACTTTTGCACTTGTATTAGTGTGGAAAAAACACTTTTTGCACTTGTGATAGTGTTGAAAAACCACTTTTCGCACTTATGTTAGTGTTGAAAAACCACTTTTCGCACTTGTGTTAGTGTTGAAAAACCACTTTTCGCACTTGTGTTGGTGCAGGAAACCACTTTTGCACTTGTATTAGTGTGGAAAAAACACTTTTTGCACTTGTGATAGTGTTGAAAAATCACTTTTCGCACTTGTGTTAGTGTTGAAAAACCACTTTTCGCACTTGTGTTAGTGTTGAAAAACCACTTTTCGCACTTGTGTTGGTGCAGGAAACCACTTTTGCACTTGTATTAGTGTTGAAAAACCACTTTTCGCACTTGTGTTGGTGCAGGAAACCACTTTTGCACTTGTATTAGTGTGGAAAAAACACTTTTTGCACTTGTGTTAGTGTTGAAAAACCACTTTTCGCACTTGTGTTGGTGCAGGAAACCACTTTTGCACTTGTATTAGTGTGGAAAAACACTTTTCGCACTTGTGTTTGTGTTGAAAAACCACTTTTCGCACTTGTGTTAGTGTTGAAAAACCACTTTTCGCACTTGTGTTGGTGCAGGAAACCACTTTTGCACTTGTATTAGTGTGGAAAAAAACACTTTTTGCATTTGTGATAGTGTTGAAAAACCACTTTTCGCACTTGTGTTAGTGTTGAAAAACCACTTTTCGCACTTGTGTTAGTGTTGAAAAACCACTTTTCGCGCTTGTGGTGGTGCAAGAAACCACTTTTGCACTTGTATTAGTGTGGAAAAAACACTTTTTGCACTTGTGATAGTGTTGAAAAACCACTTTTCGCACTTGTGTTAGTGTTGAAAAACGACTTTCCGCACTTGTGTTAGTGTTGAAAAACCACTTTTCGCACTTGTGTTGGTGCAGGAAACCACTTTTGCACTTGTATTAGTGTGAAAAAAACACTTTTTGCACTTGTGATAGTGTTGAAAAACCACTTTTCGCACTTGTGTTAGTGTTGAAAAACCACTTTTCGCACTTGTGTTGGTGCAGGAAACCACTTTTACACTTGTATTAGTGTGGAAAAAACACTTTTCGCACTTGTGTTTGTGTTGAAAAACCACTTTACGCACTTGTGTTAGTGTTGAAAAACCACTTTTCGCACTTGTGTTGGTGCAGGAAACCACTTTTGCACTTGTATTAGTGTGGAAAAAACACTTTTTGCACTTGTGATAGTGTTGAAAAACCACTTTTCGCACTTATGTTAGTGTTGAAAAACCACTTTTCGCACTTGTGTTAGTGTTGAAAAACCACTTTTCGCACTTGTGTTGGTGCAGGAAACCACTTTTGCACTTGTATTAGTGTGGAAAAAACACTTTTTGCACTTGTGATAGTGTTGAAAAATCACTTTTCGCACTTGTGTTAGTGTTGAAAAACCACTTTTCGCACTTGTGTTAGTGTTGAAAAACCACTTTTCGCACTTGTGTTGGTGCAGGAAACCACTTTTGCACTTGTATTAGTGTGGAAAAAACACTTTTTGCATTTGTGATAGTGTTGAAAAACCACTTTTCGCACATGTGTTAGTGTTGAAAAACCACTTTTCGCACTTGTGTTAGTGTTGAAAAACCACTTTTCGCACTTGTGTTGGTGCAGGAAACCACTTTTGCACTTGTATTAGTGTGGAAAAAACACTTTTTGCACTTGTGATAGTGTTGAAAAACCACTTTTCGCACTTGTGTTAGTGTTGAAAAACCACTTTACGCACTTGTGTTGGTGCAGGAAACCACTTTTGCACTTGTATTAGTGTGGAAAAAAAAAACTCTTCGCACTTGTGTTTGTGTTGAAAAACCACTTTTCGCACTTGTGTTAGTGTTGAAAAACCACTTTTCGCACTTGTGTTGGTGCAGGAAACCACTTTTGCACTTGTATTAGTGTGGAAAAAACACTTTTTGCACTTGTGATAGTGTTGAAAAACCACTTTACGCACTTGTGTTGGTGCAGGAAACCACTTTTGCACTTGTATTAGTGTGGAAAAAACACTTTTCGCACTTGTGTTTGTGTTGAAAAACCACTTTTCGCACTTGTGTTAGTGTTGAAAAACCACTTTTCGCACTTGTGTTGGTGCAGGAAACCACTTTTGCACTTGTATTAGTGTGGAAAAAACACTTTTTGCACTTGTGATAGTGTTGAAAAACCACTTTTTGCACTTGTGTTAGTGTTGAAAAACCACTTTTCGCACTTGTGTTAGTGTTGAAAAACCACTTTTCGCACTTGTGTTAGTGTTGAAAAACCACTTTTCGCACTTGTGTTGGTGCAGGAAACCACTTTTGCGCTTGTATTAGTGTGGAAAAAACACTTTTTGCACTTGTGTTAATGTTGAAAAACCACTTTTCGCACTTGTGTTGGTGCAGGAAACCACTTTTGCACTTGTATTAATGTGGAAAAACACTTTTCGCACTTGTGTTTGTGTTGAAAAACCACTTTTCGCACTTGTGTTAGTGTTGAAAAACCACTTTTCGCACTTGTGTTGGTGCAGGAAACCACTTTTGCACTTGTATTAGTGTGGAAAAAACACTTTTTGCATTTGTGATAGTGTTGAAAAACCACTTTTCGCACTTGTGATAGTGTTGAAAAACCACTTTTCGCACTTGTGTTAGTGTTGAAAAACCACTTTTCGCACTTGTGTTGGTGCAAGAAACCACTTTTGCACTTGTATTAGTGTGGAAAAAACACTTTTTGCACTTGTGATAGTGTTGAAAAACCACTTTTCGCACTTGTGTTAGTGTAGAAAAACCACTTTTCGCACTTGTGTTAGTGTTGAAAAACCACTTTTCGCACTTGTGTTGGTGCAGGAAACCACTTTTGCACTTGTATTAGTGTGGAAAAAACACTTTTTGTACTTGTGATAGTGTTGAAAAACCACTTTTCGCACTTGTGTTAGTGTTGAAAAACCACTTTTCGCACTTGTGTTAGTGTTGAAAAACCTCTTTTGCACTTGTATTAGTGTGGAAAAAACACTTTTCACACTTGTGTTAGTGTTGAAAAACGACTTTCCGCACTTGTGTTAGTGTTGAAAACCCACTTTTCGCACTTGTGTTGGTGCAGGAAACCACTTTTGCACTTGTATTAGTGTGAAAAAAACACTTTTTGCACTTGTGATAGTGTTGAAAAACCACTTTTCGCACTTGTGTTAGTGTTGAAAAACCACTTTTCGCACTTGTGTTGGTGCAGGAAACCACTTTTGCACTTGTATTAGTGTGGAAAAAACACTTTTCGCACTTGTGTTAGTGTTGAAAAACCACTTTTCGCACTTGTGTTGGTGCAAGAAACCACTTTTGCACTTGTATTAGTGTGGAAAAAACACTTTTTGCACTTGTGATAGTGTTGAAAAACCACTTTTCGCACTTGTGTTAGTGTTGAAAAACGACTTTCCGCACTTGTGTTAGTGTTGAAAAACCACTTTTCGCACTTGTGTTGGTGCAGGAAACCACTTTTGCACTTGTATTAGTGTGAAAAAAACACTTTTTGCACTTGTGATAGTGTTGAAAAACCACTTTTCGCACTTGTGTTATTGTTGAAAAACCACTTTTCGCACTTGTGTTGGTGCAGGAAACCACTTTTACACTTGTATTAGTGTTGAAAAAACACTTTTCGCACTTGCGTTTGTGTTGAAAAACTACTTTACGCACTTGTGTTAGTGTTGAAAAACCACTTTTCGCACTTGTGTTGGTGCAGGAAACCACTTTTGCACTTGTATTAGTGTGGAAAAAACACTTTTTGCACTTGTGATAGTGTTGAAAAACCACTTTTCGCACTTATGTTAGTGTTGAAAAACCACTTTTCGCACTTGTGTTAGTGTTGAAAAACCACTTTTCGCACTTGTGTTGGTGCAGGAAACCACTTTTGCACTTGTATTAGTGTGGAAAAAACACTTTTTGCACTTGTGATAGTGTTGAAAAATCACTTTTCGCACTTGTGTTAGTGTTGAAAAACCACTTTTCGCACTTGTGTTAGTGTTGAAAAACCACTTTTCGCACTTGTGTTGGTGCAGGAAACCACTTTTGCCCTTGTATTAGTGTGGAAAAAACACTTTTTGCACTTGTGATAGTGTTGAAAAACCACTTTTCGCACATGTGTTAGTGTTGAAAAACCACTTTTCGCACTTGTGTTAGTGTTGAAAAACCACTTTTCGCACTTGTGTTGGTGCAGGAAACCACTTTTGCACTTGTATTAGTGTGGAAAAAACACTTTTTGCACTTGTGATAGTGTTGAAAAACCACTTTTCGCACTTGTGTTAGTGTTGAAAAACCACTTTACGCACTTGTGTTGGTGCAGGAAACCACTTTTGCACTTGTATTAGTGTGGAAAAAACACTTTTCGCACTTGTGTTTGTGTTGAAAAAACACTTTTCGCACTTGTGTTAGTGTTGAAAAACCACTTTTCGCACTTGTGTTGGTGCAGGAAACCACTTTTGCACTTGTATTAGTGTGGAAAAAACACTTTTTGCACTTGTGATAGTGTTGAAAAACCACTTTTCGCACTTGTGTTAGTGTTGAAAAACCACTTTTCACACTTGTGTTAGTGTTGAAAAACCACTTTTCGCACTTGTGTTGGTGCAGGAAACCACTTTTGCACTTGTATTAGTGTGGAAAAAACACTTTTTGCACTTGTGTTAGTGTTGAAAAACCACTTTTCGCACTTGTGTTGGTGCAGGAAACCACTTTTGCACTTGTATTAGTGTGGAAAAACACTTTTCACACTTGTGTTTGTGTTGAAAAACCACTTTTCGCACTTGTGTTAGTGTTGAAAAACCACTTTTCGCACTTGTGTTGGTGCAGGAAACCACTTTTGCACTTGTATTAGTGTGGAAAAAACACTTTTTGCATTTGTGATAGTGTTGAAAAACCACTTTTCGCACTTGTGTTAGTGTTGAAAAACCACTTTTCGCACTTGTGTTAGTGTTGAAAAACCACTTTTCGCACTTGTGTTGGTGCAAGAAACCACTTTTGCACTTGTATTAGTGTGGAAAAAACACTTTTTGCACTTGTGATAGTGTTGAAAAACCACTTTTCGCACTTGTGTTAGTGTTGAAAAACGACTTTCCGCACTTGTGTTAGTGTTGAAAAACCACTTTTCGCACTTGTGTTGGTGCAGGAAACCACTTTTGCACTTGTATTAGTGTGAAAAAAACACTTTTTGCACTTGTGATAGTGTTGAAAAACCACTTTTCGCACTTGTGTTAGTGTTGAAAAACCACTTTTCGCACTTGTGTTGGTGCAGGAAACCACTTTTACACTTGTATTAGTGTGGAAAAAACACTTTTCGCACTTGTGTTTGTGTTGAAAAACCACTTTACGCACTTGTGTTAGTGTTGAAAAACCACTTTTCGCACTTGTGTTGGTGCAGGAAACCACTTTTGCACTTGTATTAGTGTGGAAAAAACACTTTTTGCACTTGTGATAGTGTTGAAAAACCACTTTTCGCACTTATGTTAGTGTTGAAAAACCACTTTTCGCACTTGTGTTAGTGTTGAAAAACCACTTTTCGCACTTGTGTTGGTGCAGGAAACCACTTTTGCACTTGTATTAGTGTGGAAAAAACACTTTTTGCACTTGTGATAGTGTTGAAAAATCACTTTTTGCACTTGTGTTAGTGTTGAAAAACCACTTTTCGCACTTGTGTTAGTGTTGAAAAACCACTTTTCGCACTTGTGTTGGTGCAGGAAACCACTTTTGCACTTGTATTAGTGTGGAAAAAACACTTTTTGCATTTGTGATAGTGTTGAAAAACCACTTTTCGCACATGTGTTAGTGTTGAAAAACCACTTTTCGCACTTGTGTTAGTGTTGAAAAACCACTTTTCGCACTTGTGTTGGTGCAGGAAACCACTTTTGCACTTGTATTAGTGTGGAAAAAACACTTTTTGCACTTGTGATAGTGTTGAAAAACCACTTTTCGCACTTGTGTTAGTGTTGAAAAACCACTTTACGCACTTGTGTTGGTGCAGGAAACCACTTTTGCACTTGTATTAGTGTGGAAAAAACACTTTTCGCACTTGTGTTTGTGTTGAAAAACCACTTTTCGCACTTGTGTTAGTGTTGAAAAACCACTTTTCGCACTTGTGTTGGTGCAGGAAACCACTTTTGCACTTGTATTAGTGTGGAAAAAACACTTTTTGCACTTGTGATATTGTTGAAAAACCACTTTACGCACTTGTGTTGGTGCAGGAAACCACTTTTGCACTTGTATTAGTGTGGAAAAAACACTTTTCGCACTTGTGTTTGTGTTGAAAAACCACTTTTCGCACTTGTGTTAGTGTTGATAAACCACTTTTCGCACTTGTGTTGGTGCAGGAAACCACTTTTGCACTTGTATTAGTGTGGAAAAAACACTTTTTGCACTTGTGATAGTGTTGAAAAACCACTTTTCGCACTTGTGTTAGTGTTGAAAAACCACTTTTCGCACTTGTGTTAGTGTTGAAAAAACACTTTTCGCACTTGTGTTAGTGTTGAAAAACCACTTTTCGCACTTGTGTTAGTGTTGAAAAACCACTTTTCGCACTTGTGTTGGTGCAGGAAACCACTTTTGCACTTGTATTAGTGTGAAAAAAACACTTTTTGCACTTGTGATAGTGTTGAAAAACCACTTTTCGCACTTGTGTTGGTGCAAGAAACCACTTTTGCACTTGTATTAGTGTGAAAAAAAAACTTTTTGCACTTGTGATAGTGTTGAAAAACCACTTTTCGCACTTGTGTTAGTGTTGAAAAACCACTTTTCGCACTTGTGTTGGTGCAGGAAACCACTTTTGCACTTGTATTAGTGTGGAAAAAACACTTTTCGCACTTGTGTTTGTGTTGAAAAACCACTTTTCGCACTTGTGTTAGTGTTGAAAAGCTACTTTTCGCACTTGTGTTGGTGCAGGAAACCACTTTTGCACTTGTATTAGTGTGGAAAAAACACTTTTTGCACTTGTGATAGTGTTGAAAAACCACTTTTCGCACTTGTGTTAGTGTTGAAAAACCACTTTTCGCACTTGTGTTAGTGTTGAAAAAACACTTTTCGCACTTGTGTTAGTGTTGAAAAACCACTTTTCGCACTTGTGTTAGTGTTGAAAAACCACTTTTCGCACTTGTGTTGGTGCAGGAAACCACTTTTGCACTTGTATTAGTGTGAAAAAAACACTTTTTGCACTTGTGATAGTGTTGAAAAACCACTTTTCGCACTTGTGTTGGTGCAAGAAACCACTTTTGCACTTGTATTAGTGTGAAAAAAACACTTTTTGCACTTGTGATAGTGTTGAAAAACCACTTTTCGCACTTGTGTTAGTGTTGAAAAACCACTTTTCGCACTTGTGTTGGTGCAGGAAACCACTTTTGCACTTGTATTAGTGTGGAAAAAACACTTTTTGCACTTGTGATAGTGTTGAAAAATCACTTTTCGCACTTGTGTTAGTGTTGAAAAACCACTTTTCGCACTTGTGTTAGTGTTGAAAAACCACTTTTCGCACTTGTGTTGGTGCAGGAAACCACTTTTGCACTTGTATTAGTGTGGAAAAAACACTTTTTGCACTTGTGATAGTGTTGAAAAACCACTTTTCGCACATGTGTTAGTGTTGAAAAACCACTTTTCGCACTTGTGTTAGTGTTGAAAAACCACTTTTCGCACTTGTGTTGGTGCAGGAAACCACTTTTGCACTTGTATTAGTGTGGAAAAAACACTTTTTGCACTTGTGATAGTGTTGAAAAACCACTTTTCGCACTTGTGTTAGTGTTGAAAAACCACTTTACGCACTTGTGTTGGTGCAGGAAACCACTTTTGCACTTGTATTAGTGTGGAAAAAACACTTTTCGCACTTGTGTTTGTGTTGAAAAACCACTTTTCGCATTTGTGTTAGTGTTGAAAAACCACTTTTCGCACTTGTGTTGGTGCAGGAAACCACTTTTGCACTTGTGTTAGTGTTGAAAAACGACTTTCCGCACTTGTGTTAGTGTTGAAAACCCACTTTTCGCACTTGTGTTGGTGCAGGAAACCACTTTTGCACTTGTATTAGTGTGAAAAAAACACTTTTTGCACTTGTGATAGTGTTGAAAAACCACTTTTCGCACTTGTGTTAGTGTTGAAAAACCACTTTTCGCACTTGTGTTGGTGCAGGAAACCACTTTTGCACTTGTATTAGTGTGGAAAAAACACTTTTCGCACTTGTGTTAGTGTTGAAAAACCACTTTTCGCACTTGTGTTGGTGCAAGAAACCACTTTTGCACTTGTATTAGTGTGGAAAAAACACTTTTTGCACTTGTGATAGTGTTGAAAAACCACTTTTCGCACTTGTGTTAGTGTTGAAAAACGACTTTCCGCACTTGTGTTAGTGTTGAAAAACCACTTTTCGCACTTGTGTTGGTGCAGGAAACCACTTTTGCACTTGTATTAGTGTGAAAAAAACACTTTTTGCACTTGTGATAGTGTTGAAAAACCACTTTTCGCACTTGTGTTATTGTTGAAAAACCACTTTTCGCACTTGTGTTGGTGCAGGAAACCACTTTTACACTTGTATTAGTGTTGAAAAAACACTTTTCGCACTTGCGTTTGTGTTGAAAAACTACTTTACGCACTTGTGTTAGTGTTGAAAAACCACTTTTCGCACTTGTGTTGGTGCAGGAAACCACTTTTGCACTTGTATTAGTGTGGAAAAAACACTTTTTGCACTTGTGATAGTGTTGAAAAACCACTTTTCGCACTTATGTTAGTGTTGAAAAACCACTTTTCGCACTTGTGTTAGTGTTGAAAAACCACTTTTCGCACTTGTGTTGGTGCAGGAAACCACTTTTGCACTTGTATTAGTGTGGAAAAAACACTTTTTGCACTTGTGATAGTGTTGAAAAATCACTTTTCGCACTTGTGTTAGTGTTGAAAAACCACTTTTCGCACTTGTGTTAGTGTTGAAAAACCACTTTTCGCACTTGTGTTGGTGCAGGAAACCACTTTTGCACTTGTATTAGTGTGGAAAAAACACTTTTTGCACTTGTGATAGTGTTGAAAAACCACTTTTCGCACATGTGTTAGTGTTGAAAAACCACTTTTCGCACTTGTGTTAGTGTTGAAAAACCACTTTTCGCACTTGTGTTGGTGCAGGAAACCACTTTTGCACTTGTATTAGTGTGGAAAAAACACTTTTTGCACTTGTGATAGTGTTGAAAAACCACTTTTCGCACTTGTGTTAGTGTTGAAAAACCACTTTACGCACTTGTGTTGGTGCAGGAAACCACTTTTGCACTTGTATTAGTGTGGAAAAAACACTTTTCGCACTTGTGTTTGTGTTGAAAAAACACTTTTCGCACTTGTGTTAGTGTTGAAAAACCACTTTTCGCACTTGTGTTGGTGCAGGAAACCACTTTTGCACTTGTATTAGTGTGGAAAAAACACTTTTTGCACTTGTGATAGTGTTGAAAAACCACTTTTCGCACTTGTGTTAGTGTTGAAAAACCACTTTTCACACTTGTGTTAGTGTTGAAAAACCACTTTTCGCACTTGTGTTGGTGCAGGAAACCACTTTTGCACTTGTATTAGTGTGGAAAAAACACTTTTTGCACTTGTGTTAGTGTTGAAAAACCACTTTTCGCACTTGTGTTGGTGCAGGAAACCACTTTTGCACTTGTATTAGTGTGGAAAAACACTTTTCACACTTGTGTTTGTGTTGAAAAACCACTTTTCGCACTTGTGTTAGTGTTGAAAAACCACTTTTCGCACTTGTGTTGGTGCAGGAAACCACTTTTGCACTTGTATTAGTGTGGAAAAAACACTTTTTGCATTTGTGATAGTGTTGAAAAACCACTTTTCGCACTTGTGTTAGTGTTGAAAAACCACTTTTCGCACTTGTGTTAGTGTTGAAAAACCACTTTTCGCACTTGTGTTGGTGCAAGAAACCACTTTTGCACTTGTATTAGTGTGGAAAAAACACTTTTTGCACTTGTGATAGTGTTGAAAAACCACTTTTCGCACTTGTGTTAGTGTTGAAAAACGACTTTCCGCACTTGTGTTAGTGTTGAAAAACCACTTTTCGCACTTGTGTTGGTGCAGGAAACCACTTTTGCACTTGTATTAGTGTGAAAAAAACACTTTTTGCACTTGTGATAGTGTTGAAAAACCACTTTTCGCACTTGTGTTAGTGTTGAAAAACCACTTTTCGCACTTGTGTTGGTGCAGGAAACCACTTTTACACTTGTATTAGTGTGGAAAAAACACTTTTCGCACTTGTGTTTGTGTTGAAAAACCACTTTACGCACTTGTGTTAGTGTTGAAAAACCACTTTTCGCACTTGTGTTGGTGCAGGAAACCACTTTTGCACTTGTATTAGTGTGGAAAAAACACTTTTTGCACTTGTGATAGTGTTGAAAAACCACTTTTCGCACTTATGTTAGTGTTGAAAAACCACTTTTCGCACTTGTGTTAGTGTTGAAAAACCACTTTTCGCACTTGTGTTGGTGCAGGAAACCACTTTTGCACTTGTATTAGTGTGGAAAAAACACTTTTTGCACTTGTGATAGTGTTGAAAAATCACTTTTTGCACTTGTGTTAGTGTTGAAAAACCACTTTTCGCACTTGTGTTAGTGTTGAAAAACCACTTTTCGCACTTGTGTTGGTGCAGGAAACCACTTTTGCACTTGTATTAGTGTGGAAAAAACACTTTTTGCATTTGTGATAGTGTTGAAAAACCACTTTTCGCACATGTGTTAGTGTTGAAAAACCACTTTTCGCACTTGTGTTAGTGTTGAAAAACCACTTTTCGCACTTGTGTTGGTGCAGGAAACCACTTTTGCACTTGTATTAGTGTGGAAAAAACACTTTTTGCACTTGTGATAGTGTTGAAAAACCACTTTTCGCACTTGTGTTAGTGTTGAAAAACCACTTTACGCACTTGTGTTGGTGCAGGAAACCACTTTTGCACTTGTATTAGTGTGGAAAAAACACTTTTCGCACTTGTGTTTGTGTTGAAAAACCACTTTTCGCACTTGTGTTAGTGTTGAAAAACCACTTTTCGCACTTGTGTTGGTGCAGGAAACCACTTTTGCACTTGTATTAGTGTGGAAAAAACACTTTTTGCACTTGTGATATTGTTGAAAAACCACTTTACGCACTTGTGTTGGTGCAGGAAACCACTTTTGCACTTGTATTAGTGTGGAAAAAACACTTTTCGCACTTGTGTTTGTGTTGAAAAACCACTTTTCGCACTTGTGTTAGTGTTGATAAACCACTTTTCGCACTTGTGTTGGTGCAGGAAACCACTTTTGCACTTGTATTAGTGTGGAAAAAACACTTTTTGCACTTGTGATAGTGTTGAAAAACCACTTTTCGCACTTGTGTTAGTGTTGAAAAACCACTTTTCGCACTTGTGTTAGTGCTGAAAAAACACTTTTCGCACTTGTGTTAGTGTTGAAAAACCACTTTTCGCACTTGTGTTAGTGTTGAAAAACCACTTTTCGCACTTGTGTTGGTGCAGGAAACCACTTTTGCACTTGTATTAGTGTGAAAAAAACACTTTTTGCACTTGTGATAGTGTTGAAAAACCACTTTTCGCACTTGTGTTGGTGCAAGAAACCACTTTTGCACTTGTATTAGTGTGAAAAAAAAACTTTTTGCACTTGTGATAGTGTTGAAAAACCACTTTTCGCACTTGTGTTAGTGTTGAAAAACCACTTTTCGCACTTGTGTTGGTGCAGGAAACCACTTTTGCACTTGTATTAGTGTGGAAAAAACACTTTTCGCACTTGTGTTTGTGTTGAAAAACCACTTTTCGCACTTGTGTTAGTGTTGAAAAGCTACTTTTCGCACTTGTGTTGGTGCAGGAAACCACTTTTGCACTTGTATTAGTGTGGAAAAAACACTTTTTGCACTTGTGATAGTGTTGAAAAACCACTTTTCGCACTTGTGTTAGTGTTGAAAAACCACTTTTCGCACTTGTGTTAGTGTTGAAAAAACACTTTTCGCACTTGTGTTAGTGTTGAAAAACCACTTTTCGCACTTGTGTTAGTGTTGAAAAACCACTTTTCGCACTTGTGTTGGTGCAGGAAACCACTTTTGCACTTGTATTAGTGTGAAAAAAACACTTTTTGCACTTGTGATAGTGTTGAAAAACCACTTTTCGCACTTGTGTTGGTGCAAGAAACCACTTTTGCACTTGTATTAGTGTGAAAAAAACACTTTTTGCACTTGTGATAGTGTTGAAAAACCACTTTTCGCACTTGTGTTAGTGTTGAAAAACCACTTTTCGCACTTGTGTTGGTGCAGGAAACCACTTTTGCACTTGTATTAGTGTGGAAAAAACACTTTTTGCACTTGTGATAGTGTTGAAAAATCACTTTTCGCACTTGTGTTAGTGTTGAAAAACCACTTTTCGCACTTGTGTTAGTGTTGAAAAACCACTTTTCGCACTTGTGTTGGTGCAGGAAACCACTTTTGCACTTGTATTAGTGTGGAAAAAACACTTTTTGCACTTGTGATAGTGTTGAAAAACCACTTTTCGCACATGTGTTAGTGTTGAAAAACCACTTTTCGCACTTGTGTTAGTGTTGAAAAACCACTTTTCGCACTTGTGTTGGTGCAGGAAACCACTTTTGCACTTGTATTAGTGTGGAAAAAACACTTTTTGCACTTGTGATAGTGTTGAAAAACCACTTTTCGCACTTGTGTTAGTGTTGAAAAACCACTTTACGCACTTGTGTTGGTGCAGGAAACCACTTTTGCACTTGTATTAGTGTGGAAAAAACACTTTTCGCACTTGTGTTTGTGTTGAAAAACCACTTTTCGCATTTGTGTTAGTGTTGAAAAACCACTTTTCGCACTTGTGTTGGTGCAGGAAACCACTTTTGCACTTGTATTAGTGTGGAAAAACACTTTTCGCACTTGTGTGTGTGTTGAAAAACCACTTTTCGCACTTGTGTTGGTGCAGGAAACCACTTTTGCACTTGTATTAGTGTGGAAAAAACACTTTTTGCATTTGTGATAGTGTTGAAAAACCACTTTTCCGCACTTGTGTTAGTGTTGAAAAACCACTTTTCGCACTTGTGTTAGTGTTGAAAAACCACTTTTCGCACTTGTGTTGGTGCAAGAAACCACTTTTGCACTTGTATTAGTGTGGAAAAAAACACTTTTTGCACTTGTGATAGTGTTGAAAAACCACTTTTCGCACTTGTGTTAGTGTTGAAAAACGACTTTCCGCACTTGTGTTAGTGTTGAAAAACCACTTTTCGCACTTGTGTTGGTGCAGGAAACCACTTTTGCACTTGTATTAGTGTGAAAAAAACACTTTTTGCACTTGTGATAGTGTTGAAAAACCACTTTTCGCACTTGTGTTAGTGTTGAAAAACCACTTTTCGCACTTGTGTTGGTGCAGGAAACCACTTTTACACTTGTATTAGTGTGGAAAAAACACTTTTCGCACTTGTGTTTGTGTTGAAAAACCACTTTACGCACTTGTGTTAGTGTTGAAAAACCACTTTTCGCACTTGTGTTGGTGCAGGAAACCACTTTTGCACTTGTATTAGTGTGGAAAAAACACTTTTTGCACTTGTGATAGTGTTGAAAAACCACTTTTCGCACTTATGTTAGTGTTGAAAAACCACTTTTCGCACTTGTGTTAGTGTTGAAAAACCACTTTTCGCACTTGTGTTGGTGCAGGAAACCACTTTTGCACTTGTATTAGTGTGGAAAAACACTTTTTGCACTTGTGATAGTGTTGAAAAATCACTTTTTGCACTTGTGTTAGTGTTGAAAAACCACTTTTCGCACTTGTGTTAGTGTTGAAAAACCACTTTTCGCACTTGTGTTGGTGCAGGAAACCACTTTTGCACTTGTATTAGTGTGGAAAAAACACTTTTTGCATTTGTGATAGTGTTGAAAACCACTTTTCGCACATGTGTTAGTGTTGAAAAACCACTTTTCGCACTTGTGTTAGTGTTGAAAAACCACTTTTCGCACTTGTGTTGGTGCAGGAAACCACTTTTGCACTTGTATTAGTGTGGAAAAAACACTTTTTGCACTTGTGATAGTGTTGAAAAACCACTTTTCGCACTGTGTTAGTGTTGAAAAACCACTTTACGCACTTGTGTTGGTGCAGGAAACCACTTTTGCACTTGTATTAGTGTGGAAAAAAACACTTTTCGCACTTGTGTTTGTGTTGAAAAACCACTTTTCGCACTTGTGTTAGTGTTGAAAAAACCACTTTTCGCACTTGTGTTGGTGCAGGAAACCACTTTTGCACTTGTATTAGTGTGAAAAAACACTTTTTGCACTTGTGATAGTGTTGAAAAACCACTTTACGCACTTGTGTTGTGCAGGAAACCACTTTGCACTTGTATTAGTGTGGAAAAAACACTTTTCGCACTTGTGTTTGTGTTGAAAAACCACTTTTCGCACTTGTGTTAGTGTTGAAAAACCACTTTTCGCACTTGTGTTGGTGCAGGAAACCACTTTTGCACTTGTATTAGTGTGGAAAAAACACTTTTTGCACTTGTGATAGTGTTGAAAAACCACTTTTCGCACTTGTGTTAGTGTTGAAAAACCACTTTTCGCACTTGTGTTAGTGTTGAAAAAACACTTTTCGCACTTGTGTTAGTGTTGAAAAACCACTTTTCGCACTTGTGTTAGTGTTGAAAAACCACTTTTCGCAACTTGTGTTGGTGCAGGAAACCACTTTTGCACTTGTATTAGTGTGAAAAAAAACACTTTTTGCACTTGTGATAGTGTTGAAAAACCACTTTTCGCACTTGTGTTGGTGCAAGAAACCACTTTTGCACTTGTATTAGTGTGAAAAAAACACTTTTTGCACTTGTGATAGTGTTGAAAACCACTTTTCGCACTTGTGTTAGTGTTGAAAAACCACTTTTCGCACTTGTGTTGGTGCAGGAAACCACTTTTGCACTTGTATTAGTGTGGAAAAAACACTTTTTGCACTTGTGATAGTGTTGAAAAATCACTTTTCGCACTTGTGTTAGTGTTGAAAAACCACTTTTCGCACTTGTGTTAGTGTTGAAAAACCACTTTTCGCACTTGTGTTGGTGCAGGAAACCACTTTTGCACTGTATTAGTGTGGAAAAAACACTTTTTGCACTTGTGATAGTGTTGAAAAACCACTTTTCGCACATGTGTTAGTGTTGAAAAACCACTTTTCGCACTTGTGTTAGTGTTGAAAAACCACTTTTCGCACTTGTGTTGGTGCAGGAAACCACTTTTGCACTTGTATTAGTGTGGAAAAACACTTTTTGCACTTGTGATAGTGTTGAAAAACCACTTTTCGCACTTGTGTTAGTGTTGAAAAACCACTTTACGCACTTGTGTTGGTGCAGGAAACCACTTTTGCACTTGTATTAGTGTGGAAAAAACACTTTTCGCACTTTGTGATAGTGTTGAAAAACCACTTTACGCACTGTGTTGGTGCAGGAAACCACTTTGCACTTTGTATTAGTGTGGAAAAAACACTTTTCGCACTTGTGTTTGTGTTGAAAAACCACTTTTCGCACTTGTGTTAGTGTTGAAAAACCACTTTTCGCACTTGTGTTGGTGCAGGAAACCACTTTTGCACTTGTATTAGTGTGGAAAAAACACTTTTTGCACTTGTGATAGTGTTGAAAAACCACTTTTCGCACTTGTGTTAGTGTTGAAAAACCACTTTTCGCACTTGTGTTAGTGTGGAAAAAACACTTTTTGCACTTGTGTTAGTGTTGAAAACCACTTTTCGCACTTGTGTTAGTGTTGAAAAAAACACTTTTTGCACTTGTGATAGTGTTGAAAAATCACTTTTCGCACTTGTGTTAGTGTTGAAAAACCACTTTTCGCACTTGTGTTAGTGTTGAAAAACCACTTTTCGCACTTGTGTTGGTGCAGGAAACCACTTTTGCACTTGTATTAGTGTGGAAAAAACACTTTTTTGCACTTGTGATAGTGTTGAAAAACCACTTTTCGCACATGTGTTAGTGTTGAAAAACCACTTTTCGCACTTGTGTTAACGTTGTTGAAAAACCACTTTTCGCACTTGTGTTGGTGCAGGAAACCACTTTTGCACTTGTATTAGTGTGGAAAAAACACTTTTTGCACTTGTGATAGTGTTGAAAAACCACTTTTCGCACTTGTGTTAGTGTTGAAAAACCACTTTACGCACTTGTGTTGGTGCAGGAAACCACTTTTGCACTTGTATTAGTGTGGAAAAAACACTTTTCGCACTTGTGTTTGTGTTGAAAAACCACTTTTCGCACTTGTGTTAGTGTTGAAAAACCACTTTTCGCACTTGTGTGGTGCAGGAAACCACTTTTGCACTTGTATTAGTGTGGAAAAAACACTTTTGCACTTGTGATAGTGTTGAAAAAACCACTTTTCGCACTTGTGTTAGTGTTGAAAAACCACTTTGCGCACTTGTGTTAGTGTTGAAAAACCACTTTTCGCACTTGTGTTGGTGCAGGAAACCACTTTTGCACTTGTATTAGTGTGGAAAAAACACTTTTTGCACTTGTGTTAGTGTTGAAAAACCACTTTTCGCACTTGTGTTGGTGCAGGAAACCACTTTTACACTTGTATTAGTGTGGAAAAAACACTTTTCGCACTTGTGTTTGTGTTGAAAAACCACTTTACGCACTTGTGTTAGTGTTGAAAAACCACTTTTCGCACTTGTGTTGGTGCAGGAAACCACTTTTGCACTTGTATTAGTGTGGAAAAAACACTTTTCGCACTTGTGTTTGTGTTGAAAAACCACTTTTCGCACTTGTGTTAGTGTTGAAAAACCACTTTTCGCACTTGTGTTGGTGCAGGAAACCACTTTTGCACTTGTATTAGTGTGGAAAAAACACTTTTTGCACTTGTGATAGTGTTGAAAAACCACTTTTCGCACTTGTGTTAGTGTTGAAAAACCACTTTTCGCACTTGTGTTAGTGTTGAAAAACCACTTTTCGCACTTGTGTTAGTGTTGAAAAACCACTTTTCGCACTTGTGTTGGTGCAGGAAACCACTTTTGCGCTTGTATTAGTGTGGAAAAAACACTTTTTGCACTTGTGTTAATGTTGAAAAACCACTTTTCGCACTTGTGTTGGTGCAGGAAACCACTTTTGCACTTGTATTAATGTGGAAAAACACTTTTCGCACTTGTGTTTGTGTTGAAAAACCACTTTTCGCACTTGTGTTAGTGTTGAAAAACCACTTTTCGCACTTGTGTTGGTGCAGGAAACCACTTTTGCACTTGTATTAGTGTGGAAAAAACACTTTTTGCATTTGTGATAGTGTTGAAAAACCACTTTTTGCACTTGTGATAGTGTTGAAAAACCACTTTTCGCACTTGTGTTAGTGTTGAAAAACCACTTTTCGCACTTGTGTTGGTGCAAGAAACCACTTTTGCACTTGTATTAGTGTGGAAAAAACACTTTTTGCACTTGTGATAGTGTTGAAAAACCACTTTTCGCACTTGTGTTAGTGTCGAAAAACCACTTTTCGCACTTGTGTTAGTGTTGAAAAACCACTTTTCGCACTTGTGTTGGTGCAGGAAACCACTTTTGCACTTGTATTAGTGTGGAAAAAACACTTTTTGCACTTGTGATAGTGTTGAAAAAACCACTTTTCGCACTTGTGTTAGTGTTGAAAAACACTTTTCGCACTTGTGTTAGTGTTGAAAAACCTCTTTTGCACTTGTATTAGTGTGGAAAAAACACTTTTCACACTTGTGTTAGTGTTGAAAAACGACTTTCCGCACTTGTGTTAGTGTTGAAAAACCACTTTTCGCACTTGTGTTGGTGCAGGAAACCACTTTTGCACTTGTATTAGTGTGAAAAAAAACACTTTTTGCACTTGTGATAGTGTTGAAAAACCACTTTTCGCACTTGTGTTAGTGTTGAAAAACCACTTTTCGCACTTGTGTTGGTGCAGGAAACCACTTTTGCACTTGTATTAGTGTGGAAAAAACACTTTTCGCACTTGTGTTAGTGTTGAAAAACCACTTTTCGCACATTGTGTTGGTGCAAGAAACCACTTTTGCACTTGTATTAGTGTGGAAAAAACACTTTTTGCACTTGTGATAGTGTTGAAAAACCACTTTTCGCACTTGTGTTAGTGTTGAAAAACGACTTTCCGCACTTGTGTTAGTGTTGAAAAAACCACTTTTCGCACTTGTGTTGGTGCAGGAAACCACTTTTGCACTTGTATTAGTGTGAAAAAAACACTTTTTGCACTTGTGATAGTGTTGAAAAACCACTTTTCGCACTTGTGTTATTGTTGAAAAACCACTTTTCGCACTTGTGTTGGTGCAGGAAACCACTTTTACACTTGTATTAGTGTTGAAAAAACACTTTTCACACTTGTGTTTGTGTTGAAAAACCACTTTACGCACTTGTGTTAGTGTTGAAAAACCACTTTTCGCACTTGTGTTGGTGCAGGAAACCACTTTTGCACTTGTATTAGTGTGGAAAAAACACTTTTTTGCATTTGTGATAGTGTTGAAAAACCACTTTTCGCACATGTGTTAGTGTTGAAAAACCACTTTTCGCACTTGTGTTAGTGTTGAAAAAACCACTTTTCGCACTTGTGTTGGTGCAGGAAACCACTATTGCACTTGTATTAGTGTGGAAAAAACACTTTTTGCACTTGTGATAGTGTTGAAAAACCACTTTTCGCACTTGTGTTAGTGTTGAAAAACCACTTTACGCACTTGTGTTGGTGCAGGAAACCACTTTTGCACTTGTATTAGTGTGGAAAAAACACTTTTCGCACTTGTGTTTGTGTTGAAAAACCCACTTTTCGCACTTGTGTTAGTGTTGAAAAACCACTTTTCGCACTTGTGTTTGGTGCAGGAAACCACTTTTGCACTTGTATTAGTGTGGAAAAAACACTTTTTTGCACTTGTGATAGTGTTGAAAAACCACTTTACGCACTTGTGTTGGTGCAGGAAACCACTTTTGCACTTGTATTAGTGTGGAAAAAACACTTTTCGCACTTGTGTTTGTGTTGAAAAACCACTTTTCGCACTTGTGTTAGTGTTGAAAAACCACCTTTTCGCACTTGTGTTTGGTGCAGGAAACCACTTTTGCACTTGTATTAGTGTGGAAAAAACACTTTTTGCACTTGTGATAGTGTTGAAAAACCACTTTTCGCACTTGTGTTAGTGTTGAAAAACCACTTTTCGCACTCGTGTTAGTGTTGAAAAAACACTTTTCGCAACATTGTGTTTAGTGTTGAAAAACCACTTTTCGCACTTGTGTTAGTGTTGAAAAACCACTTTTCGCACTTGTGTTGGTGCAGGAAACCACTTTTGCACTTGTATTAGTGTGAAAAAAATCAACTTTTTGCACTTGTGATAGTGTTGAAAAACCACTTTTCGCACTTGTGTTGGTGCAAGAAACCACTTTTGCACTTGTATTAGTGTGAAAAAAACACTTTTTGCACTTGTGATAGTGTTGAAAAACCACTTTTCGCACTTGTGTTAGTGTTGAAAAACCACTTTTCGCACTTGTGTTGGTGCAGGAAACCACTTTTGCACTGGAAAAAACACTTTTTGCACTTGTGATAGTGTTGAAAAATCACTTTTCGCACTTGTGTTAGTGTTGAAAAACCACTTTTCGCACTTGTGTTAGTGTTGAAAAACCACTTTTCGCACTTGTGTTGGTGCAGGAAACCACTTTTGCACTTGTATTAGTGTGGAAAAAACACTTTTTGCACTTGTGATAGTGTTGAAAAACCACTTTTCGCACATGTGTTAGTGTTGAAAAACCACTTTTCGCACTTGTGTTAGTGTTGAAAAACCACTTTTCGCACTTGTGTTGGTGCAGGAAACCACTTTTGCACTTGTATTAGTGTGGAAAAAACACTTTTTGCACTTGTGATAGTGTTGAAAAACCACTTTTCGCACTTGTGTTAGTGTTGAAAAACCACTTTACGCACTTGTGTTGGTGCAGGAAACCACTTTTGCACTTGTATTAGTGTGGAAAAAACACTTTTCGCACTTGTGTTTGTGTTGAAAAACCACTTTTCGCATTTGTGTTAGTGTTGAAAAACCACTTTTCGCACTTGTGTTGGTGCAGGAAACCACTTTTGCACTTGTATTAGTGTGGAAAAAACACTTTTTGCACTTGTGATAGTGTTGAAAAACCACTTTACGCACTGTGTTGGTGCAGGAAACCACTTTTGCACTTGTATTAGTGTGGAAAAAAACACTTTTCGCACTTGTGTTTGTGTTGAAAAAACCACTTTTCGCACTTGTGTTAGTGTTGAAAAACCACTTTTCGCACTTGTGTTGGTGCAGGAAACCACTTTTGCACTTGTATTAGTGTGGAAAAAACACTTTTTGCACTTGTGATAGTGTTGAAAAACCACTTTTCGCACTTGTGTTAGTGTTGAAAAACCACTTTTCGCACTTGTGTTAGTGTGGAAAAAACACTTTTTGCACTTGTGTTAGTGTTGAAAAACCACTTTTCGCACTTGTGTTAGTGTTGAAAAAACACTTTTTGCACTTGTGATAGTGTTGAAAAATCACTTTTCGCACTTGTGTTAGTGTTGAAAAACCACTTTTCGCACTTGTGTTAGTGTTGAAAAACCACTTTTCGCACTTGTGTTGGTGCAGGAAACCACTTTTGCACTTGTATTAGTGTGGAAAAAACACTTTTTGCACTTGTGATAGTGTTGAAAAACCACTTTTCGCACATGTGTTAGTGTTGAAAAACCACTTTTCGCACTTGTGTTAGTGTTGAAAAACCACTTTTCGCACTTGTGTTGGTGCAGGAAACCACTTTTGCACTTGTATTAGTGTGGAAAAAACACTTTTTGCACTTGTGATAGTGTTGAAAAACCACTTTTCGCACTTGTGTTAGTGTTGAAAAACCACTTTACGCACTTGTGTTGGTGCAGGAAACCACTTTTGCACTTGTATTAGTGTGGAAAAAACACTTTTCGCACTTGTGTTTGTGTTGAAAAACCACTTTTCGCACTTGTGTTAGTGTTGAAAAACCACTTTTCGCACTTGTGTTGGTGCAGGAAACCACTTTTGCACTTGTATTAGTGTGGAAAAAACACTTTTTGCACTTGTGATAGTGTTGAAAAACCACTTTTCGCACTTGTGTTAGTGTTGAAAAACCACTTTGCGCACTTGTGTTAGTGTTGAAAAACCACTTTTCGCACTTGTGTTGGTGCAGGAAACCACTTTTGCACTTGTATTAGTGTGGAAAAAACACTTTTTGCACTTGTGTTAGTGTTGAAAAACCACTTTTCGCACTTTTGTTGGTGCAGGAAACCACTTTTACACTTGTATTAGTGTGGAAAAAACACTTTTTGCACTTGTGATAGTGTTGAAAAACCACTTTTCGCACTTGTGTTAGTGTTGAAAAACCACTTTTCGCACTTGTGTTAGTGTTGAAAAACCTCTTTTGCACTTGTATTAGTGTGGAAAAAACACTTTTCACACTTGTGTTAGTGTTGAAAAACGACTTTCCGCACTTGTGTTAGTGTTGAAAAACCACTTTTCGCACTTGTGTTGGTGCAGGAAACCACTTTTGCACTTGTATTAGTGTGAAAAAAACACTTTTTGCACTTGTGATAGTGTTGAAAAACCACTTTTCGCACTTGTGTTAGTGTTGAAAAACCACTTTTCGCACTTGTGTTGGTGCAGGAAACCACTTTTGCACTTGTATTAGTGTGGAAAAAAACACTTTTCGCACTTGTGTTAGTGTTGAAAAACCACTTTTCGCACTTGTGTTGGTGCAAGAAACCACTTTTGCACTTGTATTAGTGTGGAAAAAACACTTTTTGCACTTGTGATAGTGTTGAAAAACCACTTTTCGCACTTGTGTTAGTGTTGAAAAACGACTTTCCGCACTTGTGTTAGTGTTGAAAAACCACTTTTCGCACTTGTGTTGGTGCAGGAAACCACTTTTGCACTTGTATTAGTGTGAAAAAAACACTTTTTGCACTTGTGATAGTGTTGAAAAACCACTTTTCCGCACTTGTGTTATTGTTGAAAAACCACTTTTCGCACTTGTGTTGGTGCAGGAAACCACTTTTACACTTGTATTAGTGTTGAAAAAACACTTTTCGCACTTGTGTTTGTGTTGAAAAACCACTTTACGCACTTGTGTTAGTGTTGAAAAACCACTTTTCGCACTTGTGTTGGTGCAGGAAACCACTTTTGCACTTGTATTAGTGTGGAAAAAACACTTTTTGCATTTGTGATAGTGTTGAAAAACCACTTTTCGCACATGTGTTAGTGTTGAAAAACCACTTTTCGCACTTGTGTTAGTGTTGAAAAACCACTTTTCGCACTTGTGTTGGTGCAGGAAACCACTTTTGCACTTGTATTAGTGTGGAAAAAACACTTTTTGCACTTGTGATAGTGTTGAAAAACCACTTTTCGCACTTGTGTTAGTGTTGAAAAACCACTTTACGCACTTGTGTTGGTGCAGGAAACCACTTTTGCACTTGTATTAGTGTGGAAAAAACACTTTTCGCACTTGTGTTTGTGTTGAAAACCACTTTTCGCACTTGTGTTAGTGTTGAAAAACCACTTTTCGCACTTGTGTTGGTGCAGGAAACCACTTTTGCACTTGTATTAGTGTGGAAAAAACACTTTTTGCACTTGTGATAGTGTTGAAAAACCACTTTACGCACTTGTGTTGGTGCAGGAAACCACTTTTGCACTTGTATTAGTGTGGAAAAAAACACTTTTCGCACTTGTGTTTGTGTTGAAAAACCACTTTTCACACTTGTGTTAGTGTTGAAAAACCACTTTTCGCACTTGTGTTGGTGCAGGAAACCACTTTTGCACTTGTATTAGTGTGGAAAAAACACTTTTTGCACTTGTGATAGTGTTGAAAAACCACTTTTCGCACTTGTGTTAGTGTTGAAAAACCACTTTTCGCACTCGTGTTAGTGTTGAAAAAACACTTTTCGCACTTGTGTTAGTGTTGAAAAACCACTTTTCGCACTTGTGTTAGTGTTGAAAAACCACTTTTCGCACTTGTGTTGGTGCAGGAAACCACTTTTGCACTTGTATTAGTGTGAAAAAAAACACTTTTTGCACTTGTGATAGTGTTGAAAAAACCACTTTTCGCACTTGTGTTGGTGCAAGAAACCACTTTTGCACTTGTATTAGTGTGAAAAAAACACTTTTTGCACTTGTGATAGTGTTGAAAAACCACTTTTCGCACTTGTGTTAGTGTTGAAAAACCACTTTTCGCACTTGTGTTGGTGCAGGAAACCACTTTTGCACTTGTATTAGTGTGGAAAAAACACTTTTTGCACTTGTGATAGTGTTGAAAAATCACTTTTCGCACTTGTGTTAGTGTTGAAAAACCACTTTTCGCACTTGTGTTAGTGTTGAAAAACCACTTTTCGCACTTGTGTTGGTGCAGGAAACCACTTTTGCACTTGTATTAGTGTGGAAAAAACACTTTTTGCACTTGTGATAGTGTTGAAAAAACCACTTTTCGCAACATGTGTTAGTGTTGAAAAACCACTTTTCGCACTTGTGTTAGTGTTGAAAAACCACTTTTCGCACTTGTGTTGGTGCAGGAAACCACTTTTGCACTTGTATTAGTGTGGAAAAAACACTTTTTGCACTTGTGACTAGTGTTGAAAAACCACTTTTCGCACTTGTGTTAGTGTTGAAAAACCACTTTACGCACTTGTGTTGGTGCAGGAAACCACTTTTGCACTTGTATTAGTGTGGAAAAACACTTTTCGCACTTGTGTTTGTGTTGAAAAACCACTTTTCGCATTTGTGTTAGTGTTGAAAAACCACTTTTCGCACTTGTGTTGGTGCAGGAAACCACTTTTGCACTTGTATTAGTGTGGAAAAAACACTTTTTGCACTTGTGATAGTGTTGAAAAACCACTTTACGCACTGTGTTGGTGCAGGAAACCACTTTTGCACTTGTATTAGTGTGGAAAAAACACTTTCGCACTTGTGTTTGTGTTGAAAAACCACTTTTCGCACTTGTGTTAGTGTTGAAAAACCACTTTTCGCACTTGTGTTGGTGCAGGAAACCACTTTTGCACTTGTATTAGTGTGGAAAAAACACTTTTTGCACTTGTGATAGTGTTGAAAAACCACTTTTCGCACTTGTGTTAGTGTTGAAAAACCACTTTTCGCACTTGTGTTAGTGTGGAAAAAACACTTTTTGCACTTGTGTTAGTGTTGAAAAACCACTTTTCGCACTTGTGTTAGTGTTGAAAAAACACTTTTTGCACTTGTGATAGTGTTGAAAAATCACTTTTCGCACTTGTGTTAGTGTTGAAAAACCACTTTTCGCACTTGTGTTAGTGTTGAAAAACCACTTTTCGCACTTGTGTTGGTGCAGGAAACCACTTTTGCACTTGTATTAGTGTGGAAAAAACACTTTTTGCACTTGTGATAGTGTTGAAAAACCACTTTTCGCACATGTGTTAGTGTTGAAAAACCACTTTTCGCACTTGTGTTAGTGTTGAAAAACCACTTTTCGCACTTGTGTTGGTGCAGGAAACCACTTTTGCACTTGTATTAGTGTGGAAAAAACACTTTTTGCACTTGTGATAGTGTTGAAAAACCACTTTTCGCACTTGTGTTAGTGTTGAAAAACCACTTTACGCACTTGTGTTGGTGCAGGAAACCACTTTTGCACTTGTATTAGTGTGGAAAAAACACTTTTCGCACTTGTGTTTGTGTTGAAAAACCACTTTTCGCACTTGTGTTAGTGTTGAAAAACCACTTTTCGCACTTGTGTTGGTGCAGGAAACCACTTTTGCACTTGTATTAGTGTGGAAAAAACACTTTTTGCACTTGTGATAGTGTTGAAAAACCACTTTTCGCACTTGTGTTAGTGTTGAAAAACCACTTTGCGCACTTGTGTTAGTGTTGAAAAAACCACTTTTCGCACTTGTGTTGGTGCAGGAAACCACTTTTGCACTTGTATTAGTGTGGAAAAAACACTTTTTGCACTTGTGTTAGTGTTGAAAAACCACTTTTCGCACTTTTGTTGGT
>NW_027618348.1:0-76233 GCF_964187855.1 Myxine glutinosa | reverse complement strand
TACAAGTGCAAAAGTGGTTTCCTGCACCAACACAAGTGCGAAAAGTGGTTTTTCAACACAAACACAAGTGCGAAAAGTGGTTTTTCAACACTAACACAAGTGCGAAAAGTGGTTTTTCAACACTAACACAGGTGCGAAAAGTGGTTTTTTCCACACTAATACAAATGCAAAAGTGGTTTCCTGCACCAACACAAGTGCGAAAAGTGGTTTTCAACACTAACACAAGTGCGAAAAGTGGTTTTTCAACACTAACACAAGTGCGAAAAGTGGTTTTTCCACACTAATACAAGTGCAAAAGTGGTTTCCTGCACCAACACAAGTGTGAAAAGTGGTTTTTCAACACTAACACAACTGCGAAAAGTGGTTTTTCAACACTAACACAAGTGCGAAAAGTGTTTTTTCCACACTAATACAAGTGCAAAAGTGGTTTCCTGCACCAACACAAGTGCGAAAAGTGGTTTTTCAACACTAACACAAGTGCGAAAAGTGGTTTTTCAACACTAACACAAGTGCGAAAAGTGTTTTTTCCACACTAATACAAGTGCAAAAGTGGTTTCCTGCACCAACACAAGTGCGAAAAGTGGTTTTTCAACACAAACACAAGTGCGAAAAGTGGTTTTTCAACACTAACACAAGTGCGAAAAGTGGTTTTTCAACACTAACACAAGTGCGAAAAGTGGTTTTTCCACACTAATACAAGTGCAAAAGTGGTTTCCTGCACCAACACAAGTGCGAAAAGTGGTTTTTCAACACTAACACAAGTGCGAAAAGTGGTTTTTCAACACTATCACAAGTGCAAAAAGTGTTTTTTCCACACTAATACAAGTGCAAAAGTGGTTTCCTGCACCAACACAAGTGCGAAAAGTGGTTTTTCAACACTAACACAAGTGCGAAAAGTGGTTTTTCAACACTATCACAAGTGCAAAAAGTGTTTTTTCCACACTAATACAAGTGCAAAGGTGGTTTCCTGCACCATCACAAGTGCGAAAAGTGGTTTTTCAACACTAACAAAAGTGCGAAAAGTGGTTTTTCAACACTAACACAAGTGCGAAAAGTGGTTTTTCAACACTATCACAAGTGCAAAAAGTGTTTTTTCCACACTAATACAAGTGCAAAAGTGGTTTTCCTGCACCAACACAAGTGCGAAAAGTGGTTTTTCAACACTAGCACAAGTGCGAAAAGTGGTTTTTCAACACTAACACAGGTGCGAAAAGTGGTTTTTTCCACACTAATACA
This sequence comes from Myxine glutinosa, assembly GCF_964187855.1. Lineage (NCBI taxonomy): Eukaryota > Metazoa > Chordata > Myxini > Myxiniformes > Myxinidae > Myxine > Myxine glutinosa. The sequence goes on along the minus strand of NW_027618348.1, from coordinate 74,997 downwards.
AATTCAAAAGTGGTTTCCTGCACCAACACAAGTGTGAAAAGTGGTTTTCAACACTAACACAAGTGCGAAAAGTGGTTTTTCAACACTAACACAAGTGCGAAAAGTGGTTTTTCCACACTAATACAAGTGCAAAAGTGGTTTCCTGCACCAACACAAGTGTGAAAAGTGGTTTTTCAACACTAACACAAGTGCGAAAAGTGGTTTTTCAACACTATCACAAGTGCAAAAAGTGTTTTTTCCACACTAATACAAGTGCAAAAGTGGTTTCCTGCACCAACACAAGTGCGAAAAGTGGTTTTTCAACACTAACACAAGTGCGAAAAGTGGTTTTTCAACACTAACACAAGTGCGAAAAGTGTTTTTTCCACACTAATACAAGTGCAAAAGTGGTTTCCTGCACCAACACAAGTGCGAAAAGTGGTTTTTCAACACAAACACAAGTGCGAAAAGTGGTTTTTCAACACTAACACAAGTGCGAAAAGTGGTTTTTCAACACTAACACAAGTGCGAAAAGTGGTTTTCCCACACTAATACAAGTGCAAAAGTGGTTTCCTGCACCAACACAAGTGCGAAAAGTGGTTTTTCAACACTAACACAAGTGCGAAAAGTGGTTTTTCAACACTAACACAAGTGCAAAAAGTGTTTTTTCCACACTAATACAAGTGCAAAAGTGGTTTCCTGCACCAACACAAGTGCGAAAAGTGGTTTTTCAACACACACAAGTGCGAAAAGTGGTTTTTCAACACTATCACAAGTGCAAAAATGTTTTTTCCACACTAATACAAGTGCAAAAGTGGTTTCCTGCACCAACACAAGTGCGAAAAGTGGTTTTTCAACACTAACACAAGTGCGAAAAGTGGTTTTTCAACACTAACACAAGTGCGAAAAGTGTTTTTGCCACACTAATACAAGTGCAAAAGTGGTTTCCTGCACCAACACAAGTGCGAAAAGTGGTTTTTCAACACAAACACAAGTGCGAAAAGTGGTTTTTCAACACTAACACAAGTGCGAAAAGTGGTTTTCAACACTAACACAAGTGCGAAAAGTGGTTTTTCCACACTAATACAAGTGCAAAAGTGGTTTCCTGCACCAACCCAAGTGCGAAAAGTGGTTTTTCAACACTAACACAAGTGCGAAAAGTGGTTTTTCAACACTAACACAAGTGCGAAAAGTGGTTTTTCAACACTAACACAAGTGCGAAAAGTGGTTTTTCCACACTAATACAAGTGCAAAAGTGGTTTCCTGCACCAACACAAGTGCGAAAAGTGGTTTTTCAACACTAACACAAGTGCGAAAAGTGGTTTTTCAACACTATCACAAGTGCAAAAAGTGTTTTTTCCACACTAATACAAGTGCAAAAGTGGTTTCCTGCACCAACACAAGTGCGAAAAGTGGTTTTTCAACACTAACACAAGTGCGAAAAGTGGTTTTTCAACACTATCACAAGTGCAAAAAGTGTTTTTTCCACACTAATACAAGTGCAAAGGTGGTTTCCTGCACCATCACAAGTGCGAAAAGTGGTTTTTCAACACTAACAAAAGTGCGAAAAGTGGTTTTTCAACACTAACACAAGTGCGAAAAGTGGTTTTTCAACACTATCACAAGTGCAAAAAGTGTTTTTTCCACACTAATACAAGTGCAAAAGTGGTTTTCCTGCACCAACACAAGTGCGAAAAGTGGTTTTTCAACACTAGCACAAGTGCGAAAAGTGGTTTTTCAACACTAACACAGGTGCGAAAAGTGGTTTTTTCCACACTAATACAAATGCAAAAGTGGTTTCCTGCACCAACACAAGTGCGAAAAGTGGTTTTCAACACTAACACAAGTGCGAAAAGTGGTTTTTCAACACTAACACAAGTGCGAAAAGTGGTTTTTCCACACTAATACAAGTGCAAAAGTGGTTTCCTGCACCAACACAAGTGTGAAAAGTGGTTTTTCAACACTAACACAAGTGCGAAAAGTGGTTTTTCAACACTATCACAAGTGCAAAAAGTGTTTTTTCCACACTAATACAAGTGCAAAAGTGGTTTCCTGCACCAACACAAGTGCGAAAAGTGGTTTTTCAACACTAACACAAGTGCGAAAAGTGGTTTTTCAACACTAACACAAGTGCGAAAAGTGTTTTTTCCACACTAATACAAGTGCAAAAGTGGTTTCCTGCACCAACACAAGTGCGAAAAGTGGTTTTTCAACACAAACACAAGTGCGAAAAGTGGTTTTTCAACACTAACACAAGTGCGAAAAGTGGTTTTTCAACACTAACACAAGTGCGAAAAGTGGTTTTTCCACACTAACACAAGTGCGAAAAGTGGTTTTTCAACACTAACACAAGTGCGAAAAGTGGTTTTTCAACACTATCACAAGTGCAAAAAGTGTTTTTTCCACACTAATACAAGTGCAAAGGTGGTTTCCTGCACCATCACAAGTGCGAAAAGTGGTTTTTCAACACTAACAAAGTGCGAAAAGTGGTTTTTCAACACTAACACAAGTGCGAAAAGTGGTTTTTCAACACTATCACAAGTGCAAAAAGTGTTTTTTCCACACTAATACAAGTGCAAAAGTGGTTTTCCTGCACCAACACAAGTGCGAAAAGTGGTTTTTCAACACTAGCACAAGTGCGAAAAGTGGTTTTTCAACACTAACACAGGTGCGAAAAGTGGTTTTTTCCACACTAATACAAATGCAAAAGTGGTTTCCTGCACCAACACAAGTGCGAAAAGTGGTTTTCAACACTAACACAAGTGCGAAAAGTGGTTTTTCAACAATAACACAAGTGCGAAAAGTGTTTTTTCCACACTAATACAAATGCAAAAGTGGTTTCCTGCACCAACACAAGTGTGAAAAGTGGTTTTTCAACACTAACACAAGTGCGAAAAGTGGTTTTTCAACACTATCACAAGTGCAAAAAGTGTTTTTTCCACACTAATACAAGTGCAAAAGTGGTTTCCTGCACCAACACAAGTGCGAAAAGTGGTTTTTCAACACTAACACAAGTGCGAAAAGTGGTTTTTCAACACTAACACAAGTGCGAAAAGTGTTTTTTCCACACTAATACAAGTGCAAAAGTGGTTTCCTGCACCAACACAAGTGCGAAAAGTGGTTTTTCAACACAAACACAAGTGCGAAAAGTGGTTTTTCAACACTAACACAAGTGCGAAAAGTGGTTTTTCAACACTAACACAAGTGCGAAAAGTGGTTTTTCCACACTAATACAAGTGCAAAAGTGGTTTCCTGCACCAACACAAGTGCGAAAAGTGGTTTTTCAACACTAACACAAGTGCGAAAAGTGGTTTTTCAACACTATCACAAGTGCAAAAAGTGTTTTTTCCACACTAATACAAGTGCAAAAGTGGTTTCCTGCACCAACACAAGTGCGAAAAGTGGTTTTTCAACACTAACACAAGTGCGAAAAGTGGTTTTTCAACACTATCACAAGTGCAAAAAGTGTTTTTTCCACACTAATACAAGTGCAAAGGTGGTTTCCTGCACCATCACAAGTGCGAAAAGTGGTTTTTCACCACTAACAAAAGTGCGAAAAGTGGTTTTTCAACACTAACACAAGTGCGAAAAGTGTTTTTTCCACACTAATTAATACAAGTGCAAAAGTGGTTTCCTGCACAAACACAAGTGCGAAAAGTGGTTTTTCAACACTAACACAAGTGCGAAAAGTGGTTTTTCAACACTATCACAAGTGCAAAAAGTGTTTTTTCCACACTAATACAAGTGCAAAGGTGGTTTCCTGCACCATCACAAGTGCGAAAAGTGGTTTTTCAACACTAACAAAAGTGCGAAAAGTGTTTTTTCAACACTAACACAAGTGCGAAAAGTGGTTTTTCAACACTATCACAAGTGCAAAAAGTGTTTTTTCCACACTAATACAAGTGCAAAAGTGGTTTCCTGCACCAACACAAGTGCGAAAAGTGGTTTTTCAACACTAACACAAGTGCGAAAAGTGGTTTTTCAACACTAACACAAGTGCGAAAAGTGTTTTTTCCACACTAATACAAGTGCAAAAGTGGTTTCCTGCACCAACACAAGTGCGAAAAGTGGTTTTTCAACACAAACACAAGTGCGAAAAGTGGTTTTTCAACACTAACACAAGTGCGAAAAGTGGTTTTTCAACACTAACACAAGTGCGAAAAGTGGTTTTCCCACACTAATACAAGTGCAAAAGTGGTTTCCTGCACCAACACAAGTGCGAAAAGTGGTTTTTCAACACTAACACAAGTGCGAAAAGTGGTTTTTCAACACTATCACAAGTGCAAAAAGTGTTTTTTCCACACTAATACAAGTGCAAAAGTGGTTTCCTGCACCAACACAAGTGCGAAAAGTGGTTTTTCAACACTAACACAAGTGCGAAAAGTGGTTTTTCAACACTAACACAAGTGCAAAAAGTGTTTTTTCCACACTAATACAAGTGCAAAAGTGGTTTCCTGCACCAACACAAGTGCGAAAAGTGGTTTTTCAACACACACAAGTGCGAAAAGTGGTTTTTCAACACTATCACAAGTGCAAAAATGTTTTTTCCACACTAATACAAGTGCAAAAGTGGTTTCCTGCACCAACACAAGTGCGAAAAGTGGTTTTTCAACACTAACACAAGTGCGAAAAGTGGTTTTTCAACACTAACACAAGTGCGAAAAGTGTTTTTTCCACACTAATACAAGTGCAAAAGTGGTTTCCTGCACCAACACAAGTGCGAAAAGTGGTTTTTCAACACAAACACAAGTGCGAAAAGTGGTTTTTCAACACTAACACAAGTGCGAAAAGTGGTTTTCAACACTAACACAAGTGCGAAAAGTGGTTTTTCCACACTAATACAAGTGCAAAAGTGGTTTCCTGCACCAACCCAAGTGCGAAAAGTGGTTTTTCAACACTAACACAAGTGCGAAAAGTGGTTTTTCAACACTAACACAAGTGCGAAAAGTGGTTTTTCAACACTAACACAAGTGCGAAAAGTGGTTTTTCCACACTAATACAAGTGCAAAAGTGGTTTCCTGCACCAACACAAGTGCGAAAAGTGGTTTTTCAACACTAACACAAGTGCGAAAAGTGGTTTTTCAGCACTATCACAAGTGCAAAAAGTGTTTTTTCCACACTAATACAAGTGCAAAAGTGGTTTCCTGCACCAACACAAGTGCGAAAAGTGGTTTTTCAACACTAACACAAGTGCGAAAAGTGGTTTTTCAACACTATCACAAGTGCAAAAAGTGTTTTTTCCACACTAATACAAGTGCAAAGGTGGTTTCCTGCACCATCACAAGTGCGAAAAGTGGTTTTTCAACACTAACAAAAGTGCGAAAAGTGGTTTTTCAACACTAACACAAGTGCGAAAAGTGGTTTTTCAACACTATCACAAGTGCAAAAAGTGTTTTTTCCACACTAATACAAGTGCAAAAGTGGTTTTCCTGCACCAACACAAGTGCGAAAAGTGGTTTTTCAACACTAGCACAAGTGCGAAAAGTGGTTTTTCAACACTAACACAGGTGCGAAAAGTGGTTTTTTCCACACTAATACAAATGCAAAAGTGGTTTCCTGCACCAACACAGGTGCGAAAAGTGGTTTTCAACACTAACACAAGTGCGAAAAGTGGTTTTTCAACACTAACACAAGTGCGAAAAGTGGTTTTTCCACACTAATACAAGTGCAAAAGTGGTTTCCTGCACCAACACAAGTGTGAAAAGTGGTTTTTCAACACTAACACAAGTGCGAAAAGTGGTTTTTCAACACTATCACAAGTGCAAAAAGTGTTTTTTCCACACTAATACAAGTGCAAAAGTGGTTTCCTGCACCAACACAAGTGCGAAAAGTGGTTTTTCAACACTAACACAAGTGCGAAAAGTGGTTTTTCAACACTAACACAAGTGCGAAAAGTGTTTTTTCCACACTAATACAAGTGCAAAAGTGGTTTCCTGCACCAACACAAGTGCGAAAAGTGGTTTTTCAACACAAACACAAGTGCGAAAAGTGGTTTTTCAACACTAACACAAGTGCGAAAAGTGGTTTTTCAACACTAACACAAGTGCGATAAGTGGTTTTTCCACACTAACACAAGTGCGAAAAGTGGTTTTTCAACACTAACGCAAGTGCGAAAAGTGGTTTTTCAACACTATCACAAGTGCAAAAAGTGTTTTTTCCACACTAATACAAGTGCAAAGGTGGTTTCCTGCACCATCACAAGTGCGAAAAGTGGTTTTTCAACACTAACAAAAGTGCGAAAAGTGGTTTTTCAACACTAACACAAGTGCGAAAAGTGGTTTTTCAACACTATCACAAGTGCAAAAAGTGTTTTTTCCACACTAATACAAGTGCAAAAGTGGTTTTCCTGCACCAACACAAGTGCGAAAAGTGGTTTTTCAACACTAGCACAAGTGCGAAAAGTGGTTTTTCAACACTAACACAGGTGCGAAAAGTGGTTTTTTCCACACTAATACAAATGCAAAAGTGGTTTCCTGCACCAACACAAGTGCGAAAAGTGGTTTTCAACACTAACACAAGTGCGAAAAGTGGTTTTTCAACAATAACACAAGTGCGAAAAGTGTTTTTTCCACACTAATACAAATGCAAAAGTGGTTTCCTGCACCAACACAAGTGTGAAAAGTGGTTTTTCAACACTAACACAAGTGCGAAAAGTGGTTTTTCAACACTATCACAAGTGCAAAAAGTGTTTTTTCCACACTAATACAAGTGCAAAAGTGGTTTCCTGCACCAACACAAGTGCGAAAAGTGGTTTTTCAACACTAACACAAGTGCGAAAAGTGGTTTTTCAACACTAACACAAGTGCGAAAAGTGTTTTTTCCACACTAATACAAGTGCAAAAGTGGTTTCCTGCACCAACACAAGTGCGAAAAGTGGTTTTTCAACACAAACACAAGTGCGAAAAGTGGTTTTTCAACACTAACACAAGTGCGAAAAGTGGTTTTTCAACACTAACACAAGTGCGAAAAGTGGTTTTTCCACACTAATACAAGTGCAAAAGTGGTTTCCTGCACCAACACAAGTGCGAAAAGTGGTTTTTCAACACTAACACAAGTGCGAAAAGTGGTTTTTCAACACTATCACAAGTGCAAAAAGTGTTTTTTCCACACTAATACAAGTGCAAAAGTGGTTTCCTGCACCAACACAAGTGCGAAAAGTGGTTTTTCAACACTAACACAAGTGCGAAAAGTGGTTTTTCAACACTATCACAAGTGCAAAAAGTGTTTTTTCCACACTAATACAAGTGCAAAGGTGGTTTCCTGCACCATCACAAGTGCGAAAAGTGGTTTTTCACCACTAACAAAAGTGCGAAAAGTGGTTTTTCAACACTAACACAAGTGCGAAAAGTGTTTTTTCCACACTAATTAATACAAGTGCAAAAGTGGTTTCCTGCACCAACACAAGTGCGAAAAGTGGTTTTTCAACACTAACACAAGTGCGAAAAGTGGTTTTTCAACACTATCACAAGTGCAAAAAGTGTTTTTTCCACACTAATACAAGTGCAAAGGTGGTTTCCTGCACCATCACAAGTGCGAAAAGTGGTTTTTCAACACTAACAAAAGTGCGAAAAGTGGTTTTTCAACACTAACACAAGTGCGAAAAGTGGTTTTTCAACACTATCACAAGTGCAAAAAGTGTTTTTTCCACACTAATACAAGTGCAAAAGTGGTTTTCCTGCACCAACACAAGTGCGAAAAGTGGTTTTTCAACACTAGCACAAGTGCGAAAAGTGGTTTTTCAACACTAACACAGGTGCGAAAAGTGGTTTTTTCCACACTAATACAAATGCAAAAGTGGTTTCCTGCACCAACACAAGTGCGAAAAGTGGTTTTCAACACTAACACAAGTGCGAAAAGTGGTTTTTCAACACTAACACAAGTGCGAAAAGTGGTTTTTCCACACTAATACAAGTGCAAAAGTGGTTTCCTGCACCAACACAAGTGTGAAAAGTGGTTTTTCAACACTAACACAAGTGCGAAAAGTGGTTTTTCAACACTATCACAAGTGCAAAAAGTGTTTTTTCCACACTAATACAAGTGCAAAAGTGGTTTCCTGCACCAACACAAGTGCGAAAAGTGGTTTTTCAACACTAACACAAGTGCGAAAAGTGGTTTTTCAACACTAACACAAGTGCGAAAAGTGTTGTTTCCACACTAATACAAGTGCAAAAGTGGTTTCCTGCACCAACACAAGTGCGAAAAGTGGTTTTTCAACACAAACACAAGTGCGAAAAGTGGTTTTTCAACACTAACACAAGTGCGAAAAGTGGTTTTTCAACACTAACACAAGTGCGAAAAGTGGTTTTTCCACACTAATACAAGTGCAAAAGTGGTTTCCTGCACCAACACAAGTGCGAAAAGTGGTTTTTCAACACTAACACAAGTGCGAAAAGTGGTTTTTCAACACTATCACAAGTGCAAAAAGTGTTTTTTCCACACTAATACAAGTGCAAAAGTGGTTTCCTGCACCAACACAAGTGCGAAAAGTGGTTTTTCAACACTAACACAAGTGCGAAAAGTGGTTTTTCAACACTAACACAAGTGCAAAAAGTGTTTTTTCCACACTAATACAAGTGCAAAAGTGGTTTCCTGCACCAACACAAGTGCGAAAAGTGGTTTTTCAACACACACAAGTGCGAAAAGTGGTTTTTCAACACTATCACAAGTGCAAAAAGTGTTTTTTCCACACTAATACAAGTGCAAAAGTGGTTTCCTGCACCAACACAAGTGCGAAAAGTGGTTTTTCAACACTAACACAAATGCGAAAAGTGGTTTTTCAACACTAACACAAGTGCGAAAAGTGTTTTTTCCACACTAATGCAAGTGCAAAAGTGGTTTCCTGCACCAACACAAGTGCGAAAAGTGGTTTTTCAACACAAACACAAGTGCGAAAAGTGGTTTTTCAACACTCACACAAGTGCGAAAAGTGGTTTTTCAACACTAACACAGGTGCGAAAAGTGGTTTTTTCCACACTAATACAAATGCAAAAGTGGTTTCCTGCACCAACACAAGTGCGAAAAGTGGTTTTCAACACTAACACAAGTGCGAAAAGTGGTTTTTCAACACTAACACAAGTGCGAAAAGTGTTTTTTCCACACTAATACAAGTGCAAAAGTGGTTTCCTGCACCAACACAAGTGCGAAAAGTGGTTTTTCAACACAAACACAAGTGCGAAAAGTGGTTTTTCAACACTAACACAAGTGCGAAAAGTGGTTTTTCAACACTAACACAAGTGTGAAAAGTGGTTTTCCCACACTAATACAAGTGCAAAAGTGGTTTCCTGCACCAACACAAGTGCGAAAAGTGGTTTTTCAACACTAACACAAGTGCGAAAAGTGGTTTTTCAACACTATCACAAGTGCAAAAAGTGTTTTTTCCACACTAATACAAGTGCAAAAGTGGTTTCCTGCACCAACACAAGTGCGAAAAGTGGTTTTTCAACACTAACACAAGTGCGAAAAGTGGTTTTTCAACACTATCACAAGTGCAAAAAGTGTTTTTTCCACACTAATACAAGTGCAAAGGTGGTTTCCTGCACCATCACAAGTGCGAAAAGTGGTTTTTCAACACTAACAAAAGTGCGAAAAGTGGTTTTTCAACACTAACACAAGTGCGAAAAGTGGTTTTTCAACACTATCACAAGTGCAAAAAGTGTTTTTTCCACACTAATACAAGTGCAAAAGTGGTTTTCCTGCACCAACACAAGTGCGAAAAGTGGTTTTTCAACACTAGCACAAGTGCGAAAAGTGGTTTTTCAACACTAACACAGGTGCGAAAAGTGGTTTTTTCCACACTAATACAAATGCAAAAGTGGTTTCCTGCACCAACACAAGTGCGAAAAGTGGTTTTCAACACTAACACAAGTGCGAAAAGTGGTTTTTCAACACTAACACAAGTGCGAAAAGTGGTTTTTCCACACTAATACAAGTGCAAAAGTGGTTTCCTGCACCAACACAAGTGTGAAAAGTGGTTTTTCAACACTAACACAAGTGCGAAAAGTGGTTTTTCAACACTATCACAAGTGCAAAAAGTGTTTTTTCCACACTAATACAAGTGCAAAAGTGGTTTCCTGCACCAACACAAGTGCGAAAAGTGGTTTTTCAACACTAACACAAGTGCGAAAAGTGGTTTTTCAACACTAACACAAGTGCGAAAAGTGTTTTTTCCACACTAATACAAGTACAAAAGTGGTTTCCTGCACCAACACAAGTGCGAAAAGTGGTTTTTCAACACAAACACAAGTGCGAAAAGTGGTTTTTCAACACTAACACAAGTGCGAAAAGTGGTTTTTCAACACTAACACAAGTGCGAAAAGTGGTTTTTCCACACTAATACAAGTGCAAAAGTGGTTTCCTGCACCAACACAAGTGCGAAAAGTGGTTTTTCAACACTAACACAAGTGCGAAAAGTGGTTTTTCAACACTATCACAAGTGCAAAAAGTGTTTTTTCCACACTAATACAAGTGCAAAAGTGGTTTCCTGCACCAACACAAGTGCGAAAAGTGGTTTTTCAACACTAACACAAGTGCGAAAAGTGGTTTTTCAACACTAACACAAGTGCAAAAAGTGTTTTTTCCACACTAATACAAGTGCAAAAGTGGTTTCCTGCACCAACACAAGTGCGAAAAGTGGTTTTTCAACACACACAAGTGCGAAAAGTGGTTTTTCAACACTATCACAAGTGCAAAAATGTTTTTTCCACACTAATACAAGTGCAAAAGTGGTTTCCTGCACCAACACAAGTGCGAAAAGTGGTTTTTCAACACTAACACAAGTGCGAAAAGTGGTTTTTCAACACTAACACAAGTGCGAAAAGTGTTTTTTCCACACTAATACAAGTGCAAAAGTGGTTTCCTGCACCAACACAAGTGCGAAAAGTGGTTTTTCAACACAAACACAAGTGCGAAAAGTGGTTTTTCAACACTAACACAAGTGCGAAAAGTGGTTTTCAACACTAACACAAGTGCGAAAAGTGGTTTTTCCACACTAATACAAGTGCAAAAGTGGTTTCCTGCACCAACCCAAGTGCGAAAAGTGGTTTTTCAACACTAACACAAGTGCGAAAAGTGGTTTTTCAACACTAACACAAGTGCGAAAAGTGGTTTTTCAACACTAACACAAGTGCGAAAAGTGGTTTTTCCACACTAATACAAGTGCAAAAGTGGTTTCCTGCACCAACACAAGTGCGAAAAGTGGATTTTCAACACTAACACAAGTGCGAAAAGTGGTTTTTCAACACTATCACAAGTGCAAAAAGTGTTTTTTCCACACTAATACAAGTGCAAAAGTGGTTTCCTGCACCAACACAAGTGCGAAAAGTGGTTTTTCAACACTAACACAAGTGCGAAAAGTGGTTTTTCAACACTATCACAAGTGCAAAAAGTGTTTTTTCCACACTAATACAAGTGCAAAGGTGGTTTCCTGCACCATCACAAGTGCGAAAAGTGGTTTTTCAACACTAACAAAAGTGCGAAAAGTGGTTTTTCAACACTAACACAAGTGCGAAAAGTGGTTTTTCAACACTATCACAAGTGCAAAAAGTGTTTTTTCCACACTAATACAAGTGCAAAAGTGGTTTTCCTGCACCAACACAAGTGCGAAAAGTGGTTTTTCAACACTAGCACAAGTGCGAAAAGTGGTTTTTCAACACTAACACAGGTGCGAAAAGTGGTTTTTTCCACACTAATACAAATGCAAAAGTGGTTTCCTGCACCAACACAAGTGCGAAAAGTGGTTTTCAACACTAACACAAGTGCGAAAAGTGGTTTTTCAACACTAACACAAGTGCGAAAAGTGGTTTTTCCACACTAATACAAGTGCAAAAGTGGTTTCCTGCACCAACACAAGTGTGAAAAGTGGTTTTTCAACACTAACACAAGTGCGAAAAGTGGTTTTTCAACACTATCACAAGTGCAAAAAGTGTTTTTTCCACACTAATACAAGTGCAAAAGTGGTTTCCTGCACCATCACAAGTGCGAAAAGTGGTTTTTCACCACTAACAAAAGTGCGAAAAGTGGTTTTTCAACACTAACACAAGTGCGAAAAGTGTTTTTTCCACACTAATTAATACAAGTGCAAAAGTGGTTTCCTGCACCAACACAAGTGCGAAAAGTGGTTTTTCAACACTAACACAAGTGCGAAAAGTGGTTTTTCAACACTATCACAAGTGCAAAAAGTGTTTTTTCCACACTAATACAAGTGCAAAGGTGGTTTCCTGCACCATCACAAGTGCGAAAAGTGGTTTTTCAACACTAACAAAAGTGCGAAAAGTGGTTTTTCAACACTAACACAAGTGCGAAAAGTGGTTTTTCAACACTATCACAAGTGCAAAAAGTGTTTTTTCCACACTAATACAAGTGCAAAAGTGGTTTTCCTGCACCAACACAAGTGCGAAAAGTGGTTTTTCAACACTAGCACAAGTGCGAAAAGTGGTTTTTCAACACTAACACAGGTGCGAAAAGTGGTTTTTTCCACACTAATACAAATGCAAAAGTGGTTTCCTGCACCAACACAAGTGCGAAAAGTGGTTTTCAACACTAACACAAGTGCGAAAAGTGGTTTTTCAACACTAACACAAGTGCGAAAAGTGGTTTTTCCACACTAATACAAGTGCAAAAGTGGTTTCCTGCACCAACACAAGTGTGAAAAGTGGTTTTTCAACACTAACACAAGTGCGAAAAGTGGTTTTTCAACACTATCACAAGTGCAAAAAGTGTTTTTTCCACACTAATACAAGTGCAAAAGTGGTTTCCTGCACCAACACAAGTGCGAAAAGTGGTTTTTCAACACTAACACAAGTGCGAAAAGTGGTTTTTCAACACTAACACAAGTGCGAAAAGTGTTGTTTCCACACTAATACAAGTGCAAAAGTGGTTTCCTGCACCAACACAAGTGCGAAAAGTGGTTTTTCAACACAAACACAAGTGCGAAAAGTGGTTTTTCAACACTAAAACAAGTGCGAAAAGTGGTTTTTCAACACTAACACAAGTGCGAAAAGTGGTTTTTCCACACTAATACAAGTGCAAAAGTGGTTTCCTGCACCAACACAAGTGCGAAAAGTGGTTTTTCAACACTAACACAAGTGCGAAAAGTGGTTTTTCAACACTATCACAAGTGCAAAAAGTGTTTTTTCCACACTAATACAAGTGCAAAAGTGGTTTCCTGCACCAACACAAGTGCGAAAAGTGGTTTTTCAACACTAACACAAGTGCGAAAAGTGGTTTTTCAACACTAACACAAGTGCAAAAAGTGTTTTTTCCACACTAATACAAGTGCAAAAGTGGTTTCCTGCACCAACACAAGTGCGAAAAGTGGTTTTTCAACACACACAAGTGCGAAAAGTGGTTTTTCAACACTATCACAAGTGCAAAAAGTGTTTTTTCCACACTAATACAAGTGCAAAAGTGGTTTCCTGCACCAACACAAGTGCGAAAAGTGGTTTTTCAACACTAACACAAATGCGAAAAGTGGTTTTTCAACACTAACACAAGTGCGAAAAGTGTTTTTTCCACACTAATACAAGTGCAAAAGTGGTTTCCTGCACCAACACAAGTGCGAAAAGTGGTTTTTCAACACAAACACAAGTGCGAAAAGTGGTTTTTCAACACTCACACAAGTGCGAAAAGTGGTTTTTCAACACTAACACAGGTGCGAAAAGTGGTTTTTTCCACACTAATACAAATGCAAAAGTGGTTTCCTGCACCAACACAAGTGCGAAAAGTGGTTTTCAACACTAACACAAGTGCGAAAAGTGGTTTTTCAACACTAACACAAGTGCGAAAAGTGTTTTTTCCACACTAATACAAGTGCAAAAGTGGTTTCCTGCACCAACACAAGTGCGAAAAGTGGTTTTTCAACACAAACACAAGTGCGAAAAGTGGTTTTTCAACACTAACACAAGTGCGAAAAGTGGTTTTTCAACACTAACACAAGTGCGAAAAGTGGTTTTCCCACACTAATACAAGTGCAAAAGTGGTTTCCTGCACCAACACAAGTGCGAAAAGTGGTTTTTCAACACTAACACAAGTGCGAAAAGTGGTTTTTCAACACTAACACAAGTGCGAAAAGTGGTTTTCCCACACTAATACAAATGCAAAAGTGGTTTCCTGCACCAACACAAGTGTGAAAAGTGGTTTTTCAACACTAACACAAGTGCGAAAAGTGGTTTTTCAACACTATCACAAGTGCAAAAAGTGTTTTTTCCACACTAATACAAGTGCAAAAGTGGTTTCCTGCACCAACACAAGTGCGAAAAGTGGTTTTTCAACACTAACACAAGTGCGAAAAGTGGTTTTTCAACACTAACACAAGTGCGAAAAGTGTTTTTTCCACACTAATACAAGTGCAAAAGTGGTTTCCTGCACCAACACAAGTGCGAAAAGTGGTTTTTCAACACAAACACAAGTGCGAAAAGTGGTTTTTCAACACTAACACAAGTGCGAAAAGTGGTTTTTCAACACTAACACAAGTGCGAAAAGTGGTTTTTCCACACTAATACAAGTGCAAAAGTGGTTTCCTGCACCAACACAAGTGCGAAAAGTGGTTTTTCAACACTAACACAAGTGCGAAAAGTGGTTTTTCAACACTATCACAAGTGCAAAAAGTGTTTTTTCCACACTAATACAAGTGCAAAAGTGGTTTCCTGCACCAACACAAGTGCGAAAAGTGGTTTTTCAACACTAACACAAGTGCGAAAAGTGGTTTTTCAACACTATCACAAGTGCAAAAAGTGTTTTTTCCACACTAATACAAGTGCAAAGGTGGTTTCCTGCACCATCACAAGTGCGAAAAGTGGTTTTTCACCACTAACAAAAGTGCGAAAAGTGGTTTTTCAACACTAACACAAGTGCGAAAAGTGTTTTTTCCACACTAATTAATACAAGTGCAAAAGTGGTTTCCTGCACCAACACAAGTGCGAAAAGTGGTTTTTCAACACTAACACAAGTGCGAAAAGTGGTTTTTCAACACTATCACAAGTGCAAAAAGTGTTTTTTCCACACTAATACAAGTGCAAAGGTGGTTTCCTGCACCATCACAAGTGCGAAAAGTGGTTTTTCAACACTAACAAAAGTGCGAAAAGTGGTTTTTCAACACTAACACAAGTGCGAAAAGTGGTTTTTCAACACTATCACAAGTGCAAAAAGTGTTTTTTCCACACTAATACAAGTGCAAAAGTGGTTTTCCTGCACCAACACAAGTGCGAAAAGTGGTTTTTCAACACTAGCACAAGTGCGAAAAGTGGTTTTTCAACACTAACACAGGTGCGAAAAGTGGTTTTTTCCACACTAATACAAATGCAAAAGTGGTTTCCTGCACCAACACAAGTGCGAAAAGTGGTTTTCAACACTAACACAAGTGCGAAAAGTGGTTTTTCAACACTAACACAAGTGCGAAAAGTGGTTTTTCCACACTAATACAAGTGCAAAAGTGGTTTCCTGCACCAACACAAGTGTGAAAAGTGGTTTTTCAACACTAACACAAGTGCGAAAAGTGGTTTTTCAACACTATCACAAGTGCAAAAAGTGTTTTTTCCACACTAATACAAGTGCAAAAGTGGTTTCCTGCACCAACACAAGTGCGAAAAGTGGTTTTTCAACACTAACACAAGTGCGAAAAGTGGTTTTTCAACACTAACACAAGTGCGAAAAGTGTTGTTTCCACACTAATACAAGTGCAAAAGTGGTTTCCTGCACCAACACAAGTGCGAAAAGTGGTTTTTCAACACAAACACAAGTGCGAAAAGTGGTTTTTCAACACTAACACAAGTGCGAAAAGTGGTTTTTCAACACTAACACAAGTGCGAAAAGTGGTTTTTCCACACTAATACAAGTGCAAAAGTGGTTTCCTGCACCAACACAAGTGCGAAAAGTGGTTTTTCAACACTAACACAAGTGCGAAAAGTGGTTTTTCAACACTATCACAAGTGCAAAAAGTGTTTTTTCCACACTAATACAAGTGCAAAAGTGGTTTCCTGCACCAACACAAGTGCGAAAAGTGGTTTTTCAACACTAACACAAGTGCGAAAAGTGGTTTTTCAACACTAACACAAGTGCAAAAAGTGTTTTTTCCACACTAATACAAGTGCAAAAGTGGTTTCCTGCACCAACACAAGTGCGAAAAGTGGTTTTTCAACACACACAAGTGCGAAAAGTGGTTTTTCAACACTATCACAAGTGCAAAAAGTGTTTTTTCCACACTAATACAAGTGCAAAAGTGGTTTCCTGCACCAACACAAGTGCGAAAAGTGGTTTTTCAACACTAACACAAATGCGAAAAGTGGTTTTTCAACACTAACACAAGTGCGAAAAGTGTTTTTTCCACACTAATGCAAGTGCAAAAGTGGTTTCCTGCACCAACACAAGTGCGAAAAGTGGTTTTTCAACACAAACACAAGTGCGAAAAGTGGTTTTTCAACACTCACACAAGTGCGAAAAGTGGTTTTTCAACACTAACACAGGTGCGAAAAGTGGTTTTTTCCACACTAATACAAATGCAAAAGTGGTTTCCTGCACCAACACAAGTGCGAAAAGTGGTTTTCAACACTAACACAAGTGCGAAAAGTGGTTTTTCAACACTAACACAAGTGCGAAAAGTGTTTTTTCCACACTAATACAAGTGCAAAAGTGGTTTCCTGCACCAACACAAGTGCGAAAAGTGGTTTTTCAACACAAACACAAGTGCGAAAAGTGGTTTTTCAACACAAACACAAGTGCGAAAAGTGGTTTTTCAACACTCACACAAGTGCGAAAAGTGGTTTTTCAACACTAACACAGGTGCGAAAAGTGGTTTTTTCCACACTAATACAAGTGCAAAAGTGGTTTCCTGCACCAACACAAGAGCGAAAAGTGGTTTTTCAACACTAACACAAGTGCGAAAAGTGGTTTTTCAACACTATCACAAGTGCAAAAAGTGTTTTTTCCACACTAATACAAGTGCAAAAGTGGTTTCCTGCACCAACACAAGTGCGAAAAGTGGTTTTTCAACACTAACACAAATGCGAAAAGTGGTTTTTCAACACTAACACAAGTGCGAAAAGTGTTTTTTCCTTACTAATACAAGTGCAAAAGTGGTTTCCTGCACCAACACAAGTGCGAAAAGTGGTTTTTCAACACAAACACAAGTGCGAAAAGTGGTTTTTCAACACTCACACAAGTGCGAAAAGTGGTTTTTCAACACTAACACAGGTGCGAAAAGTGGTTTTTTCCACACTAATACAAATGCAAAAGTGGTTTCCTGCACCAACACAAGTGCGAAAAGTGGTTTTCAACACTAACACAAGTGCGAAAAGTGGTTTTTCAACACTAACACAAGTGCGAAAAGTGTTTTTTCCACACTAATACAAGTGCAAAAGTGGTTTCCTGCACCAACACAAGTGCGAAAAGTGGTTTTTCAACACAAACACAAGTGCGAAAAGTGGTTTTTCAACACTAACACAAGTGCGAAAAGTGGTTTTTCAACACTAACACAAGTGCGAAAAGTGGTTTTCCCACACTAATACAAGTGCAAAAGTGGTTTCCTGCACCAACACAAGTGCGAAAAGTGGTTTTTCAACACTAACACAAGTGCGAAAAGTGGTTTTTCAACACTAACACAAGTGCGAAAAGTGGTTTTCCCACACTAATACAAATGCAAAAGTGGTTTCCTGCACCAACACAAGTGTGAAAAGTGGTTTTTCAACACTAACACAAGTGCGAAAAGTGGTTTTTCAACACTATCACAAGTGCAAAAAGTGTTTTTTCCACACTAATACAAGTGCAAAAGTGGTTTCCTGCACCAACACAAGTGCGAAAAGTGGTTTTTCAACACTAACACAAGTGCGAAAAGTGGTTTTTCAACACTAACACAAGTGCGAAAAGTGTTTTTTCCACACTAATACAAGTGCAAAAGTGGTTTCCTGCACCAACACAAGTGCGAAAAGTGGTTTTTCAACACAAACACAAGTGCGAAAAGTGGTTTTTCAACACTAACACAAGTGCGAAAAGTGGTTTTTCAACACTAACACAAGTGCGAAAAGTGGTTTTTCCACACTAATACAAGTGCAAAAGTGGTTTCCTGCACCAACACAAGTGCGAAAAGTGGTTTTTCAACACTAACACAAGTGCGAAAAGTGGTTTTTCAACACTATCACAAGTGCAAAAAGTGTTTTTTCCACACTAATACAAGTGCAAAAGTGGTTTCCTGCACCAACACAAGTGCGAAAAGTGGTTTTTCAACACTAACACAAGTGCGAAAAGTGGTTTTTCAACACTATCACAAGTGCAAAAAGTGTTTTTTCCACACTAATACAAGTGCAAAGGTGGTTTCCTGCACCATCACAAGTGCGAAAAGTGGTTTTTCACCACTAACAAAAGTGCGAAAAGTGGTTTTTCAACACTAACACAAGTGCGAAAAGTGTTTTTTCCACACTAATTAATACAAGTGCAAAAGTGGTTTCCTGCACCAACACAAGTGCGAAAAGTGGTTTTTCAACACTAACACAAGTGCGAAAAGTGGTTTTTCAACACTATCACAAGTGCAAAAAGTGTTTTTTCCACACTAATACAAGTGCAAAGGTGGTTTCCTGCACCATCACAAGTGCGAAAAGTGGTTTTTCAACACTAACAAAAGTGCGAAAAGTGGTTTTTCAACACTAACACAAGTGCGAAAAGTGGTTTTTCAACACTATCACAAGTGCAAAAAGTGTTTTTTCCACACTAATACAAGTGCAAAAGTGGTTTTCCTGCACCAACACAAGTGCGAAAAGTGGTTTTTCAACACTAGCACAAGTGCGAAAAGTGGTTTTTCAACACTAACACAGGTGCGAAAAGTGGTTTTTTCCACACTAATACAAATGCAAAAGTGGTTTCCTGCACCAACACAAGTGCGAAAAGTGGTTTTCAACACTAACACAAGTGCGAAAAGTGGTTTTTCAACACTAACACAAGTGCGAAAAGTGGTTTTTCCACACTAATACAAGTGCAAAAGTGGTTTCCTGCACCAACACAAGTGTGAAAAGTGGTTTTTCAACACTAACACAAGTGCGAAAAGTGGTTTTTCAACACTATCACAAGTGCAAAAAGTGTTTTTTCCACACTAATACAAGTGCAAAAGTGGTTTCCTGCACCAACACAAGTGCGAAAAGTGGTTTTTCAACACTAACACAAGTGCGAAAAGTGGTTTTTCAACACTAACACAAGTGCGAAAAGTGTTGTTTCCACACTAATACAAGTGCAAAAGTGGTTTCCTGCACCAACACAAGTGCGAAAAGTGGTTTTTCAACACAAACACAAGTGCGAAAAGTGGTTTTTCAACACTAACACAAGTGCGAAAAGTGGTTTTTCAACACTAACACAAGTGCGAAAAGTGGTTTTTCCACACTAATACAAGTGCAAAAGTGGTTTCCTGCACCAACACAAGTGCGAAAAGTGGTTTTTCAACACTAACACAAGTGCGAAAAGTGGTTTTTCAACACTATCACAAGTGCAAAAAGTGTTTTTTCCACACTAATACAAGTGCAAAAGTGGTTTCCTGCACCAACACAAGTGCGAAAAGTGGTTTTTCAACACTAACACAAGTGCGAAAAGTGGTTTTTCAACACTAACACAAGTGCAAAAAGTGTTTTTTCCACACTAATACAAGTGCAAAAGTGGTTTCCTGCACCAACACAAGTGCGAAAAGTGGTTTTTCAACACACACAAGTGCGAAAAGTGGTTTTTCAACACTATCACAAGTGCAAAAAGTGTTTTTTCCACACTAATACAAGTGCAAAAGTGGTTTCCTGCACCAACACAAGTGCGAAAAGTGGTTTTTCAACACTAACACAAATGCGAAAAGTGGTTTTTCAACACTAACACAAGTGCGAAAAGTGTTTTTTCCACACTAATGCAAGTGCAAAAGTGGTTTCCTGCACCAACACAAGTGCGAAAAGTGGTTTTTCAACACAAACACAAGTGCGAAAAGTGGTTTTTCAACACTCACACAAGTGCGAAAAGTGGTTTTTCAACACTAACACAGGTGCGAAAAGTGGTTTTTTCCACACTAATACAAATGCAAAAGTGGTTTCCTGCACCAACACAAGTGCGAAAAGTGGTTTTCAACACTAACACAAGTGCGAAAAGTGGTTTTTCAACACTAACACAAGTGCGAAAAGTGTTTTTTCCACACTAATACAAGTGCAAAAGTGGTTTCCTGCACCAACACAAGTGCGAAAAGTGGTTTTTCAACACAAACACAAGTGCGAAAAGTGGTTTTTCAACACTAACACAAGTGCGAAAAGTGGTTTTTCAACACTAACACAAGTGTGAAAAGTGGTTTTCCCACACTAATACAAGTGCAAAAGTGGTTTCCTGCACCAACACAAGTGCGAAAAGTGGTTTTTCAACACTAACACAAGTGCGAAAAGTGGTTTTTCAACACTATCACAAGTGCAAAAAGTGTTTTTTCCACACTAATACAAGTGCAAAAGTGGTTTCCTGCACCAACACAAGTGCGAAAAGTGGTTTTTCAACACTAACACAAGTGCGAAAAGTGGTTTTTCAACACTATCACAAGTGCAAAAAGTGTTTTTTCCACACTAATACAAGTGCAAAGGTGGTTTCCTGCACCATCACAAGTGCGAAAAGTGGTTTTTCAACACTAACAAAAGTGCGAAAAGTGGTTTTTCAACACTAACACAAGTGCGAAAAGTGGTTTTTCAACACTATCACAAGTGCAAAAAATGTTTTTTCCACACTAATACAAGTGCAAAAGTGGTTTTCCTGCACCAACACAAGTGCGAAAAGTGGTTTTTCAACACTAGCACAAGTGCGAAAAGTGGTTTTTCAACACTAACACAGGTGCGAAAAGTGGTTTTTTCCACACTAATACAAATGCAAAAGTGGTTTCCTGCACCAACACAAGTGCGAAAAGTGGTTTTCAACACTAACACAAGTGCGAAAAGTGGTTTTTCAACACTAACACAAGTGCGAAAAGTGGTTTTTCCACACTAATACAAGTGCAAAAGTGGTTTCCTGCACCAACACAAGTGTGAAAAGTGGTTTTTCAACACTAACACAAGTGCGAAAAGTGGTTTTTCAACACTATCACAAGTGCAAAAAGTGTTTTTTCCACACTAATACAAGTGCAAAAGTGGTTTCCTGCACCAACACAAGTGCGAAAAGTGGTTTTTCAACACTAACACAAGTGCGAAAAGTGGTTTTTCAACACTAACACAAGTGCGAAAAGTGTTTTTTCCACACTAATACAAGTACAAAAGTGGTTTCCTGCACCAACACAAGTGCGAAAAGTGGTTTTTCAACACAAACACAAGTGCGAAAAGTGGTTTTTCAACACTAACACAAGTGCGAAAAGTGGTTTTTCAACACTAACACAAGTGTGAAAAGTGGTTTTTCCACACTAATACAAGTGCAAAAGTGGTTTCCTGCACCAACACAAGTGCGAAAAGTGGTTTTTCAACACTAACACAAGTGCGAAAAGTGGTTTTCAACACTATCACAAGTGCAAAAAGTGTTTTTTCCACACTAATACAAGTGCAAAAGTGGTTTCCTGCACCAACACAAGTGCGAAAAGTGGTTTTTCAACACTAACACAAGTGCGAAAAGTGGTTTTTCAACACTAACACAAGTGCAAAAAGTGTTTTTTCCACACTAATACAAGTGCAAAAGTGGTTTCCTGCACCAACACAAGTGCGAAAAGTGGTTTTTCAACACACACAAGTGCGAAAAGTGGTTTTTCAACACTATCACAAGTGCAAAAATGTTTTTTCCACACTAATACAAGTGCAAAAGTGGTTTCCTGCACCAACACAAGTGCGAAAAGTGGTTTTTCAACACTAACACAAGTGCGAAAAGTGGTTTTTCAACACTAACACAAGTGCGAAAAGTGTTTTTTCCACACTAATACAAGTGCAAAAGTGGTTTCCTGCACCAACACAAGTGCGAAAAGTGGTTTTTCAACACAAACACAAGTGCGAAAAGTGGTTTTTTCAACACTAACACAAGTGCGAAAAGTGGTTTTCAACACTAACACAAGTGCGAAAAGTGGTTTTTCCACACTAATACAAGTGCAAAAGTGGTTTCCTGCACCAACCCAAGTGCGAAAAGTGGTTTTTCAACACTAACACAAGTGCGAAAAGTGGTTTTTCAACACTAACACAAGTGCGAAAAGTGGTTTTTCAACACTAACACAAGTGCGAAAAGTGGTTTTTCCACACTAATACAAGTGCAAAAGTGGTTTCCTGCACCAACACAAGTGCGAAAAGTGGATTTTCAACACTAACACAAGTGCGAAAAGTGGTTTTTCAACACTATCACAAGTGCAAAAAGTGTTTTTTCCACACTAATACAAGTGCAAAAGTGGTTTCCTGCACCAACACAAGTGCGAAAAGTGGTTTTTCAACACTAACACAAGTGCGAAAAGTGGTTTTTCAACACTATCACAAGTGCAAAAAGTGTTTTTTCCACACTAATACAAGTGCAAAGGTGGTTTCCTGCACCATCACAAGTGCGAAAAGTGGTTTTTCAACACTAACAAAAGTGCGAAAAGTGGTTTTTCAACACTAACACAAGTGCGAAAAGTGGTTTTTCAACACTATCACAAGTGCAAAAAGTGTTTTTTTCCACACTAATACAAGTGCAAAAGTGGTTTTCCTGCACCAACACAAGTGCGAAAAGTGGTTTTTCAACACTAGCACAAGTGCGAAAAGTGGTTTTTCAACACTAACACAGGTGCGAAAAGTGGTTTTTTTCCACACTAATACAAATGCAAAAGTGGTTTCCTGCACCAACACAAGTGCGAAAAGTGGTTTTCAACACTAACACAAGTGCGAAAAGTGGTTTTTCAACACTAACACAAGTGCGAAAGTGGTTTTTCCACACTAATACAAGTGCAAAAGTGGTTTCCTGCACCAACACAAGTGTGAAAAGTGGTTTTTCAACACTAACACAAGTGCGAAAAGTGGTTTTTCAACACTATCACAAGTGCAAAAAGTGTTTTTTCCACACTAATACAAGTGCAAAAGTGGTTTCCTGCACCATCACAAGTGCGAAAAGTGGTTTTTCACCACTAACAAAAGTGCGAAAAGTGGTTTTTCAACACTAACACAAGTGCGAAAAGTGTTTTTTCCACACTAATTAATACAAGAGTGGTTTGCTGCACCAACACAAGTGCGAAAAGTGGTTTTTCAACACAAACACAAGTGCGAAAAGTGGTTTTTCAACACTAACACAAGTGCGAAAAGTGGTTTTTCAACACTAACACAAGTGCGAAAAGTGGTTTTTCCACACTAACACAAGTGCGAAAAGTGGTTTTTCAACACTAACACAAGTGCGAAAAGTGGTTTTTCAACACTATCACAAGTGCAAAAAGTGTTTTTTCCACACTAATACAAGTGCAAAGGTGGTTTCCTGCACCATCACAAGTGCGAAAAGTGGTTTTTCAACACTAACAAAAGTGCGAAAAGTGGTTTTTCAACACTATCACAAGTGCAAAAAGTGTTTTTTCCACACTAATACAAGTGCAAAAGTGGTTTCCTGCACCAACACAAGTGCGAAAAGTGGTTTTTCAACACTAACACAAGTGCGAAAAGTGGTTTTTCAACACTAACACAAGTGCAAAAAGTGTTTTTTCCACACTAATACAAGTGCAAAAGTGGTTTCCTGCACCAACACAAGTGCGAAAAGTGGTTTTTCAACACACACAAGTGCGAAAAGTGGTTTTTCAACACTATCACAAGTGCAAAAAGTGTTTTTTCCACACTAATACAAGTGCAAAAGTGGTTTCCTGCACCAACACAAGTGCGAAAAGTGGTTTTTCAACACTAACACAAATGCGAAAAGTGGTTTTTCAACACTAACACAAGTGCGAAAAGTGTTTTTTCCACACTAATACAAGTGCAAAAGTGGTTTCCTGCACCAACACAAGTGCGAAAAGTGGTTTTTCAACACAAACACAAGTGCGAAAAGTGGTTTTTCAACACTCACACAAGTGCGAAAAGTGGTTTTTCAACACTAACACAGGTGCGAAAAGTGGTTTTTTCCACACTAATACAAATGCAAAAGTGGTTTCCTGCACCAACACAAGTGCGAAAAGTGGTTTTCAACACTAACACAAGTGCGAAAAGTGGTTTTTCAACACTAACACAAGTGCGAAAAGTGTTTTTTCCACACTAATACAAGTGCAAAAGTGGTTTCCTGCACCAACACAAGTGCGAAAAGTGGTTTTTCAACACAAACACAAGTGCGAAAAGTGGTTTTTCAACACTAACACAAGTGCGAAAAGTGGTTTTTCAACACTAACACAAGTGCGAAAAGTGGTTTTCCCACACTAATACAAGTGCAAAAGTGGTTTCCTGCACCAACACAAGTGCGAAAAGTGGTTTTTCAACACTAACACAAGTGCGAAAAGTGGTTTTTCAACACTATCACAAGTGCAAAAAGTGTTTTTTCCACACTAATACAAGTGCAAAAGTGGTTTCCTGCACCAACACAAGTGCGAAAAGTGGTTTTTCAACACTAACACAAGTGCGAAAAGTGGTTTTTCAACACTATCACAAGTGCAAAAAGTGTTTTTTCCACACTAATACAAGTGCAAAGGTGGTTTCCTGCACCATCACAAGTGCGAAAAGTGGTTTTTCAACACTAACAAAAGTGCGAAAAGTGGTTTTTCAACACTAACACAAGTGCGAAAAGTGGTTTTTCAACACTATCACAAGTGCAAAAAGTGTTTTTTCCACACTAATACAAGTGCAAAAGTGGTTTTCCTGCACCAACACAAGTGCGAAAAGTGGTTTTTCAACACTAGCACAAGTGCGAAAAGTGGTTTTTCAACACTAACACAGGTGCGAAAAGTGGTTTTTTCCACACTAATACAAGTGCAAAAGTGGTTTCCTGCACCAACACAAGTGTGAAAAGTGGTTTTTCAACACTAACACAAGTGCGAAAAGTGGTTTTTCAACACTATCACAAGTGCAAAAAGTGTTTTTTCCACACTAATACAAGTGCAAAAGTGGTTTCCTGCACCAACACAAGTGCGAAAAGTGGTTTTTCAACACTAACACAAGTGCGAAAAGTGGTTTTTCAACACTAACACAAGTGCGAAAAGTGTTTTTTCCACACTAATACAAGTGCAAAAGTGGTTTCCTGCACCAACACAAGTGCGAAAAGTGGTTTTTCAACACAAACACAAGTGCGAAAAGTGGTTTTTCAACACTAACACAAGTGCGAAAAGTGGTTTTTCAACACTAACACAAGTGCGAAAAGTGGTTTTTCAACACTAGCACAAGTGCGAAAAGTGGTTTTTCAACACTAACACAAGTGCGAAAAGTGGTTTTTCCACACTAATACAAGTGCAAAAGTGGTTTCCTGCACCAACACAAGTGTGAAAAGTGGTTTTTCAACACTAACATAAGTGCGAAAAGTGGTTTTTCAACACTATCACAAGTGCAAAAAGTGTTTTTTCCACACTAATACAAGTGCAAAAGTGGTTTCCTGCACCAACACAAGTGCGAAAAGTGGTTTTTCAACACTAACACAAGTGCGAAAAGTGGTTTTTCAACACTAACACAAGTGCGAAAAGTGTTTTTTCCACACTAATACAAGTGCAAAAGTGGTTTCCTGCACCAACACAAGTGCGAAAAGTGGTTTTTCAACACAAACACAAGTGCGAAAAGTGGTTTTTCAACACTAACACAAGTGCGAAAAGTGGTTTTTCAACACTAACACAAGTGCGAAAAGTGGTTTTTCCACACTAATACAAGTGCAAAAGTGGTTTCCTGCACCAACACAAGTGCGAAAAGTGGTTTTTCAACACTAACACAAGTGCGAAAAGTGGTTTTTCAACACTATCACAAGTGCAAAAAGTGTTTTTTCCACACTAATACAAGTGCAAAAGTGGTTTCCTGCACCAACACAAGTGCGAAAAGTGGTTTTTCAACACTAACACAAGTGCGAAAAGTGGTTTTTCAAGACTAACACAAGTGCAAAAAGTGTTTTTTCCACACTAATACAAGTGCAAAAGTGGTTTCCTGCACCAACACAAGTGCGAAAAGTGGTTTTTCAACACACACAAGTGCGAAAAGTGGTTTTTCAACACTATCACCAGTGCAAAAATGTTTTTTCCACACTAATACAAGTGCAAAAGTGGTTTCCTGCACCAACACAAGTGCGAAAAGTGGTTTTTCAACACTAACACAAGTGCGAAAAGTGGTTTTTCAACACTAACACAAGTGCGAAAAGTGTTTTTTCCACACTAATACAAGTGCAAAAGTGGTTTCCTGCACCAACACAAGTGCGAAAAGTGGTTTTTCAACACAAACACAAGTGCGAAAAGTGGTTTTTCAACACTAACACAAGTGCGAAAAGTGGTTTTCAACACTAACACAAGTGCGAAAAGTGGTTTTTCCACACTAATACAAGTGCAAAAGTGGTTTCCTGCACCAACCCAAGTGCGAAAAGTGGTTTTTCAACACTAACACAAGTGCGAAAAGTGGTTTTTCAACACTAACACAAGTGCGAAAAGTGGTTTTTCAACACTAACACAAGTGCGAAAAGTGGTTTTTCCACACTAATACAAGTGCAAAAGTGGTTTCCTGCACCAACACAAGTGCGAAAAGTGGTTTTTCAACACTAACACAAGTGCGAAAAGTGGTTTTTCAACACTATCACAAGTGCAAAAAGTGTTTTTTCCACACTAATACAAGTGCAAAAGTGGTTTCCTGCACCAACACAAGTGCGAAAAGTGGTTTTTCAACACTAACAAAAGTGCGAAAAGTGGTTTTTCAACACTAACACAAGTGCGAAAAGTGGTTTTTCAACACTATCACAAGTGCAAAAAGTGTTTTTTCCACACTAATACAAGTGCAAAAGTGGTTTTCCTGCACCAACACAAGTGCGAAAAGTGGTTTTTCAACACTAGCACAAGTGCGAAAAGTGGTTTTTCAACACTAACACAGGTGCGAAAAGTGGTTTTTTCCACACTAATACAAATGCAAAAGTGGTTTCCTGCACCAACACAAGTGCGAAAAGTGGTTTTCAACACTAACACAAGTGCGAAAAGTGGTTTTTCAACACTAACACAAGTGCGAAAAGTGGTTTTTCCACACTAATACAAGTGCAAAAGTGGTTTCCTGCACCAACACAAGTGTGAAAAGTGGTTTTTCAACACTAACACAAGTGCGAAAAGTGGTTTTTCAACACTATCACAAGTGCAAAAAGTGTTTTTTCCACACTAATACAAGTGCAAAAGTGGTTTCCTGCACCAACACAAGTGCGAAAAGTGGTTTTTCAACACTAACACAAGTGCGAAAAGTGGTTTTTCAACACTAACACAAGTGCGAAAAGTGTTTTTTCCACACTAATACAAGTGCAAAAGTGGTTTCCTGCACCAACACAAGTGCGAAAAGTGGTTTTTCAACACAAACACAAGTGCGAAAAGTGGTTTTTCAACACTAACACAAGTGCGAAAAGTGGTTTTTCAACACTAACACAAGTGCGAAAAGTGGTTTTTCCACACTAACACAAGTGCGAAAAGTGGTTTTTCAACACTAACACAAGTGCGAAAAGTGGTTTTTCAACACTATCACAAGTGCAAAAAGTGTTTTTTCCACACTAATACAAGTGCAAAGGTGGTTTCCTGCACCATCACAAGTGCGAAAAGTGGTTTTTCAACACTAACAAAAGTGCGAAAAGTGGTTTTTCAACACTAACACAAGTGCGAAAAGTGGTTTTTCAACACTATCACAAGTGCAAAAAGTGTTTTTTCCACACTAATACAAGTGCAAAAGTGGTTTTCCTGCACCAACACAAGTGCGAAAAGTGGTTTTTCAACACTAGCACAAGTGCGAAAAGTGGTTTTTCAACACTAACACAGGTGCGAAAAGTGGTTTTTTCCACACTAATACAAATGCAAAAGTGGTTTCCTGCACCAACACAAGTGCGAAAAGTGGTTTTCAACACTAACACAAGTGCGAAAAGTGGTTTTTCAACAATAACACAAGTGCGAAAAGTGTTTTTTCCACACTAATACAAATGCAAAAGTGGTTTCCTGCACCAACACAAGTGTGAAAAGTGGTTTTTCAACACTAACACAAGTGCGAAAAGTGGTTTTTCAACACTATCACAAGTGCAAAAAGTGTTTTTTCCACACTAATACAAGTGCAAAAGTGGTTTCCTGCACCAACACAAGTGCGAAAAGTGGTTTTTCAACACTAACACAAGTGCGAAAAGTGGTTTTTCAACACTAACACAAGTGCGAAAAGTGTTTTTTCCACACTAATACAAGTGCAAAAGTGGTTTCCTGCACCAACACAAGTGCGAAAAGTGGTTTTTCAACACAAACACAAGTGCGAAAAGTGGTTTTTCAACACTAACACAAGTGCGAAAAGTGGTTTTTCAACACTAACACAAGTGCGAAAAGTGGTTTTTCCACACTAATACAAGTGCAAAAGTGGTTTCCTGCACCAACACAAGTGCGAAAAGTGGTTTTTCAACACTAACACAAGTGCGAAAAGTGGTTTTTCAACACTATCACAAGTGCAAAAAGTGTTTTTTCCACACTAATACAAGTGCAAAAGTGGTTTCCTGCACCAACACAAGTGCGAAAAGTGGTTTTTCAACACTAACACAAGTGCGAAAAGTGGTTTTTCAACACTATCACAAGTGCAAAAAGTGTTTTTTCCACACTAATACAAGTGCAAAGGTGGTTTCCTGCACCATCACAAGTGCGAAAAGTGGTTTTTCACCACTAACAAAAGTGCGAAAAGTGGTTTTTCAACACTAACACAAGTGCGAAAAGTGTTTTTTCCACACTAATTAATACAAGTGCAAAAGTGGTTTCCTGCACCAACACAAGTGCGAAAAGTGGTTTTTCAACACTAACACAAGTGCGAAAAGTGGTTTTTCAACACTATCACAAGTGCAAAAAGTGTTTTTTCCACACTAATACAAGTGCAAAGGTGGTTTCCTGCACCATCACAAGTGCGAAAAGTGGTTTTTCAACACTAACAAAAGTGCGAAAAGTGGTTTTTCAACACTAACACAAGTGCGAAAAGTGGTTTTTCAACACTATCACAAGTGCAAAAAGTGTTTTTTCCACACTAATACAAGTGCAAAAGTGGTTTTCCTGCACCAACACAAGTGCGAAAAGTGGTTTTTCAACACTAGCACAAGTGCGAAAAGTGGTTTTTCAACACTAACACAGGTGCGAAAAGTGGTTTTTTCCACACTAATACAAATGCAAAAGTGGTTTCCTGCACCAACACAAGTGCGAAAAGTGGTTTTCAACACTAACACAAGTGCGAAAAGTGGTTTTTCAACACTAACACAAGTGCGAAAAGTGGTTTTTCCACACTAATACAAGTGCAAAAGTGGTTTCCTGCACCAACACAAGTGTGAAAAGTGGTTTTTCAACACTAACACAAGTGCGAAAAGTGGTTTTTCAACACTATCACAAGTGCAAAAAGTGTTTTTTCCACACTAATACAAGTGCAAAAGTGGTTTCCTGCACCAACACAAGTGCGAAAAGTGGTTTTTCAACACTAACACAAGTGCGAAAAGTGGTTTTTCAACACTAACACAAGTGCGAAAAGTGTTGTTTCCACACTAATACAAGTGCAAAAGTGGTTTCCTGCACCAACACAAGTGCGAAAAGTGGTTTTTCAACACAAACACAAGTGCGAAAAGTGGTTTTTCAACACTAACATAAGTGCGAAAAGTGGTTTTTCAACACTAACACAAGTGCGAAAAGTGGTTTTTCCACACTAATACAAGTGCAAAAGTGGTTTCCTGCACCAACACAAGTGCGAAAAGTGGTTTTTCAACACTAACACAAGTGCGAAAAGTGGTTTTTCAACACTATCACAAGTGCAAAAAGTGTTTTTTCCACACTAATACAAGTGCAAAAGTGGTTTCCTGCACCAACACAAGTGCGAAAAGTGGTTTTTCAACACTAACACAAGTGCGAAAAGTGGTTTTTCAACACTAACACAAGTGCAAAAAGTGTTTTTTCCACACTAATACAAGTGCAAAAGTGGTTTCCTGCACCAACACAAGTGCGAAAAGTGGTTTTTCAACACACACAAGTGCGAAAAGTGGTTTTTCAACACTATCACAAGTGCAAAAAGTGTTTTTTCCACACTAATACAAGTGCAAAAGTGGTTTCCTGCACCAACACAAGTGCGAAAAGTGGTTTTTCAACACTAACACAAATGCGAAAAGTGGTTTTTCAACACTAACACAAGTGCGAAAAGTGTTTTTTCCACACTAATACAAGTGCAAAAGTGGTTTCCTGCACCAACACAAGTGCGAAAAGTGGTTTTTCAACACAAACACAAGTGCGAAAAGTGGTTTTTCAACACTAACACAAGTGCGAAAAGTGGTTTTTCAACACTAACACAGGTGCGAAAAGTGGTTTTTTCCACACTAATACAAATGCAAAAGTGGTTTCCTGCACCAACACAAGTGCGAAAAGTGGTTTTCAACACTAACACAAGTGCGAAAAGTGGTTTTTCAACACTAACACAAGTGCGAAAAGTGTTTTTTCCACACTAATACAAGTGCAAAAGTGGTTTCCTGCACCAACACAAGTGCGATAAGTGGTTTTTCAACACAAACACAAGTGCGAAAAGTGGTTTTTCAACACTAACACAAGTGCGAAAAGTGGTTTTTCAACACTAACACAAGTGCGAAAAGTGGTTTTCCCACACTAATACAAGTGCAAAAGTGGTTTCCTGCACCAACACAAGTGCGAAAAGTGGTTTTTCAACACTAACACAAGTGCGAAAAGTGGTTTTTCAACACTATCACAAGTGCAAAAAGTGTTTTTTCCACACTAATACAAGTGCAAAAGTGGTTTCCTGCACCAACACAAGTGCGAAAAGTGGTTTTTCAACACTAACACAAGTGCGAAAAGTGGTTTTTCAACACTATCACAAGTGCAAAAAGTGTTTTTTCCACACTAATACAAGTGCAAAGGTGGTTTCCTGCACCATCACAAGTGCGAAAAGTGGTTTTTCAACACTAACAAAAGTGCGAAAAGTGGTTTTTCAACACTAACACAAGTGCGAAAAGTGGTTTTTCAACACTATCACAAGTGCAAAAAGTGTTTTTTCCACACTAATACAAGTGCAAAAGTGGTTTTCCTGCACCAACACAAGTGCGAAAAGTGGTTTTTCAACACTAGCACAAGTGCGAAAAGTGGTTTTTCAACACTAACACAGGTGCGAAAAGTGGTTTTTTCCACACTAATACAAATGCAAAAGTGGTTTCCTGCACCAACACAAGTGCGAAAAGTGGTTTTCAACACTAACACAAGTGCGAAAAGTGGTTTTTCAACACTAACACAAGTGCAAAAAGTGGTTTTTCCACACTAATACAAGTGCAAAAGTGGTTTCCTGCACCAACACAAGTGTGAAAAGTGGTTTTTCAACACTAACACAAGTGCGAAAAGTGGTTTTTCAACACTATCACAAGTGCAAAAAGTGTTTTTTCCACACTAATACAAGTGCAAAAGTGGTTTCCTGCACCAACACAAGTGCGAAAAGTGGTTTTTCAACACTAACACAAGTGCGAAAAGTGGTTTTTCAACACTAACACAAGTGCGAAAAGTGTTTTTTCCACACTAATACAAGTGCAAAAGTGGTTTCCTGCACCAACACAAGTGCGAAAAGTGGTTTTTCAACACAAACACAAGTGCGAAAAGTGGTTTTTCAACACTAACACAAGTGCGAAAAGTGGTTTTTCAACACTAACACAAGTGCGAAAAGTGGTTTTTCCACACTAATACAAGTGCAAAAGTGGTTTCCTGCACCAACACAAGTGCGAAAAGTGGTTTTTCAACACTAACACAAGTGCGAAAAGTGGTTTTTCAACACTATCACAAGTGCAAAAAGTGTTTTTTCCACACTAATACAAGTGCAAAAGTGGTTTCCTGCACCAACACAAGTGCGAAAAGTGGTTTTTCAACACTAACACAAGTGCGAAAAGTGGTTTTTCAACACTAACACAAGTGCAAAAAGTGTTTTTTCCACACTAATACAAGTGCAAAAGTGGTTTCCTGCACCAACACAAGTGCGAAAAGTGGTTTTTCAACACACACAAGTGCGAAAAGTGGTTTTTCAACACTATCACAAGTGCAAAAAGTGTTTTTTCCACACTAATACAAGTGCAAAAGTGGTTTCCTGCACCAACACAAGTGCGAAAAGTGGTTTTTCAACACTAACACAAGTGCGAAAAGTGGTTTTTCAACACTAACACAAGTGCGAAAAGTGTTTTTTCCACACTAATACAAGTGCAAAAGTGGTTTCCTGCACCAACACAAGTGCGAAAAGTGGTTTTTCAACACAAACACAAGTGCGAAAAGTGGTTTTTCAACACTAACACAAGTGCGAAAAGTGGTTTTCAACACTAACACAAGTGCGAAAAGTGGTTTTTCCACACTAATACAAGTGCAAAAGTGGTTTCCTGCACCAACCCAAGTGCGAAAAGTGGTTTTTCAACACTAACACAAGTGCGAAAAGTGGTTTTTCAACACTATCACAAGTGCAAAAAGTGTTTTTTCCACACTAATACAAGTGCAAAAGTGGTTTCCTGCACCAACACAAGTGCGAAAAGTGGTTTTTCAACACTAACGCAAGTGCGAAAAGTGGTTTTTCAACACTAACACAAGGGCGAAAAGTGGTTTTGCCACACTAATACAAGTGCAAAAGTGGTTTCCTGCACCAACACAAGTGCGAAAAGTGGTTTTTCAACACTAACACAAGTGCGAAAAGTGGTTTTTCAACACTATCACAAGTGCAAAAAGTGTTTTTTCCACACTAATACAAGTGCAAAGGTGGTTTCCTGCACCATCACAAGTGCGAAAAGTGGTTTTTCAACACTAACAAAAGTGCGAAAAGTGGTTTTTCAACACTAACACAAGTGCGAAAAGTGGTTTTTCAACACTATCACAAGCGCAAAAAGTGTTTTTTCCACACTAATACAAGTGCAAAAGTGGTTTTCCTGCACCAACACAAGTGCGAAAAGTGGTTTTTCAACACTAGCACAAGTGCGAAAAGTGGTTTTTCAACACTAACACAGGTGCGAAAAGTGGTTTTTTCCACACTAATACAAATGCAAAAGTGGTTTCCTGCACCAACACAAGTGCGAAAAGTGGTTTCCTGCACCAACACAAGTAGTGTAATAATGTTGCTTCTGGGACACCTCCGTTTAACATGGGAAATCCCTATCTAATGTCATTTACCCCCTTGTCTTTTTCAAAAATCATAAACACCTCTATTTCTCCCACCCTCATCTTTATGAACCTTTTGTCTGTAGTACCTATCCTTAATGTTGTTCATTAGACCACTCAAACACTACAAATATTTGTTTTCTCTTATAGACCTATCATCCTTCTTCTACATATCATCTGGCAGATTAATCTTTGACCCACTCAAACATTGACCCATTCACTTCCATATTAATTCTTTCCCTCCCTCATTGCCCCTAAAGACCTCTATTTCTCTCACCCTGTTCTTTACGAACCTTCTAACCTTTTGACATGTTATCCTTATTCATTAGACCACTTAAACACCTGTGATCCTTCTGACCTTATGAACCTTTTAACCTTTTACTCTTAATATCATCTGGTGAATATAACCCACTCAAACAACGACCCTACAAATATTTGTTTATGCGTGGGAAATAATTTAATTCTCCTACAACTCTCTTCACCATCTAATATATTAACAAAAAATATGTTTGAGTTTGGTTCTTTATTAAGATATTTTAACTGAGCTAAGATAAAATGGTAAACCTCCCTCAATGTTCTTATTTGAGCGCCTCCAGTGCCACACACTTTTTGGTAGGCTCTGCCCACCTTTTGTTAAGCTCCGTCCACTTTTTGGAAAAACCCCGCCCACTTTTTGGTAAGCCACGCCCACCTTTTACTAAGCCCCGCCCACTTTTTGTTAAGCCACGCCCACTTTTTGCTATGTCCCGCCCCTTTTGCTAAGCTCCGCCCACTTTTGCTAAGTCCCACCCACTTTATAAACTCTTCAGCATTGTATCATTTCCAGGTAATACATAACATCATTTTCAGGGAATTTCCATCACATCATTTCCAGTTAAGACACGCCCAGGGAATTTCCACAGGAAATGACACACACCCAGCCCTTCTTATAAAAGGCACCGACCACACAGGCTTTTTCAAACACGCTTTCTGCTTCACTTGAGAATGGACTCCTATGCCGAAATGGAATGGGATAACTTTGCTATTCCTTGGAGTCCTACTACCTGTGTAGAACTCAACCTTCAGATTGATGAACTGGACTCGAACCTCTTATCAATGGAGGTAAGTTTGTTTATTTATTTATTTATTTATTTAATTTTTTTTTTTTTTTTTTTTTTTTAGATGAGACTCATGTAAGAGTTAACAAAGTTTATTTTAATATTCATAGAGCTTGATTTATACAAATAAAAATATTGTATTAAATTAATACATTGTTATTTTCTTTCACAGGAAATTGTATCTGAGATACGAAATGAAAATTCTGCTTTTAACACAACTTGGGATGAAGTTATTTTTTTGTTTGAAGACATTTTGAACAACCAAGACCCCCAGAACGAGTTCTACCTTGATGACCCAGCCAAAGAGTTATACCTTGGAGATCCACAAAATCCTGAAAAAGAGTTTTACCATGATGATACTTGTTGTGAGTTATCAAAACAAAACCCACTGAACAAGTTCTACCTTGATGAGCCAGAATACAAGTCATACATTGGAGACCCACAAATTTCTGAAAATTGGGAAAGGGGAGTTCTCCCTGATGGTCCGCAGTTATACTATGTGAGACACATCATAGAAACCCTAAAAAATTGTGAAATGGGAATTCTCCCTGATGGTCCGCAGTTATACTATGTGAGACACATCATAGAAACCCTAAAAAATTGGGCAAGGAGAGTTCTCCCTGATGGTCCGCAGTTATACTATGTGAGACACATCATAGAAACCCTAAAAAATTGGGAAACGGGAATTCTCCCTGATGGTCCGCAGTTATACTATGTGAGACACATCATAGAAACCCTAAAAAATTGGGCAAGGAGAGTTCTCCCTGATGGTCCGCAGTTATACTATGTGAGACACATCATAGAAACCCTAAAAAATTGGGAAAGGGAAGTTTTCCCTGATGGTCCGCAGTTATACTATGTGAGACTTATCACGGAAACCCCAAATATTTCTGAAAATTGTGGTTCTACCTTGGGGACTTGGAAAGATGGTTATATTTTTGGAGACTCGGAATGGGGGTTTTGTTTTGATGACTCGGAATGTGATACCTATCTTGGAGGCTCAACAGGAATGTGGTTATACCTTGGGAACTTGGAAAGTTGGTTTTATTTTGGAGACTCTACCTGTGGGGTCCATCTTGGAGACTCTTTGGATTCTAAAGCAATGAACAATGTTCTTTGTTTAATGACGCTTGATTTAAGCAATATCAAGAAAGTTCGAGGAAGAAAATGCTGGAAAATTCTTTCTTCCCATTTCTACTTCTTCAAACTTGAAAGCCTTGAAAGACAGAATTGGAAGAAGAGGAAAAAAAAAAAAATGAAATACATATTTTTTAAAAAGAAGAAAAAAAAGATTATGTTAGGGTTTGGGTGGGATTTTGAATGTGAGGGTTAGGGATGGGGTTGGGTTAGGGATGGGGTTGGGTTAGGGTTGGGATTTTGAATGTGAGGGTTAGGGTTGGGGTTGGGTTAGGGATGGGGTTGGGTTCGGGTTGGGATTTTGAATGTGAGGGTTGGGGTTGGGTTAGGGATGGGATTGGGTTAGGGTTGGGATTTTGAATGTGAGGGTTAGGGATGGGTTGGGGTTGGGTTAGGGATGGGGTTGGGTTAGGGTTGGGATTTTGAATGTGAGGGTTAGGGATGGGGTTGGGTTAGGGATGGGGTTGGGTTAGGGATGGGGTTGGGTTAGGGATGGGGTTGGGTTAGGGATTGGGTTGGGTTAGGGATGGGGTTGGGTTGGGAATGGGTTGGGTTAGGGATGGGGTTGGGTTAGGGATGGGTTTGGGTTAGGGATGGGTTTGGGTTAGGGATGGGGTTGGGTTAGGGTTTGTATATTATTATGACTCACTCACACATACACAAAAGTTAAGCCCCAACTGGAAAGTTGAGGGATTCTGTGTTTGGGGTTCACAGATTTAAAAACGTATCCCCATTATACACACACAAAAGTTAAGCCCCAACTGAAAAGTTGTGGGATTCTGTGTTTGGGGTTCACAGATTTAAAAACGTATCCCCATTATACACACACAAAAGTTAAGCCCCAACTAAAAAGTTGTGGGATTCTGTGTTTGGGGTTCACAGATTTAAAAACGTATCCCCATTACATTTTATTTATTTATTTATTATTTTCAAGGGTATTAACTGCTTACTTGTGTTTTTTGTAATTCTTGCGAGTAAAATGAACCCAAGATTTCTTCTCCATTTAAATCATATAATTTGTAGGTCCAAGGGACTGTATCCATTACATCAATGATTTTAAATAATTCACGAGTCCATTTTTGTGTATAACCTTTCTCAAAATGACTTTTCCATTTGTATATTCTTACAATATCACCAACTTTAAACTTGGGCTTTCTCAAATTAATCTCCTTTTCATATTCTAATTTTGTAAATGTTTCTGATGGTTTTGATTTTGTTGATGAATGAACTGTATTATTGTAATTATCTACAATATCCTGAATTAAATACACCCATTTTTGAGAACCGAGTTGTGTGAATTTTTTATATAATTTCTCTTTTAAAGTACGATTAAAACGCTCAATAACAACTGCCTTTCCTTCATTAAAGGTGCTGTATAATTTAATACCCTTCCCCTTAAGAAATTTCATGAATATTTTGTTATAGAACTCTGTTCCCTCATCAGTCCATAACTTCTTTGGTTTCCTTTTATCCCGATCAAATATTAGCTTAAAGGCTAACATTAAAGTATCACCCCTTTTATTTTTTAAAGGGACAACCCAGGCAAATCTACTCCTCAAATCAATAACGGTTAAAGCATACCTGTATCCCCTGTCATTATTCAATTCAATTAAATCAGCGGACCATATGTGGTCGGTGTA
Source organism: Myxine glutinosa (assembly GCF_964187855.1). NCBI lineage: Eukaryota > Metazoa > Chordata > Myxini > Myxiniformes > Myxinidae > Myxine > Myxine glutinosa. Next base: position 37,945 of record NW_027618348.1, on the reverse strand, counting down.
TTTAGAATAAACCTTCCTTCTTTTAAACTTTGTGATTATAGGTTTGTGTAATTCTTCAGCCAAAAGCTCCTCAGTCTTGATGACATCATTAGAGCCTAATAGTTTTTTGAGGAATAACCAAGACCAAGTTTCAATTTAGCATTTATCAAATTTCTCACAATAAACCTATCAACTTTCTCTCTCAACGTTGGATTTTGTATCAAAGACAAATTATACAACATTTCGCTGTCGGCTTTATGTTTTTCAGTCAACGTAGTGGTTTTCCCATAAGCAATATCATGCTTCATACACACTTCGTCAACCCTATTTGTAGGTTTAGACCAAGGTTTAGGATTGTCAGCCTCATCTAATCTTTTATCCAAGTTTGTTCCTGGACCACAGAAAGAATACCCTGGAAGGTGTAATTCCCCTGGAATTCCAGTTGTTGTAAATTTACTTCCTGACAGAAACTTTTGTATGTCTCCTCCTCTTTTAGGAGAGATGAATTGGCACTTTTTAGAGCCACATACTTGACATATTCCTTTTTGATAAACTCTATTATTTTTAGCTTTAACATAAGAGATATTTTTAGATTTAGTTTTCTTTTTACATTTGAGACAATAACTCATATTTATTTATCAGAAAAATTCCGACAGAGTATCAAAACCTTTTTGGTTTTCAACATATACATTTCAATCTTTATTTTTAAAACATAAAGAATCCTAAGGAATGCCTTCACTCTCTCCTCCATTTATTTACAAATAAAAACTAACTAAAGTCAATGACACCAACATCATCAATCACATAATCTTTTCCTTCTTCTTCTTCTTCTTCTTCACCACTTTCTCGTTTAAATCTCCTCCCTGAAATTGAAGACATTAACGTTGTTATTTTTGAAACCATTATCTTCATAAGAGTTGTTAATTCTTTAATTTCCTCTTCGGTGCGTTGAGATTGATTTATTTGCTGTAATACACTCAATCTTTTACGAATCTCACTGATTTCCATCTTTTTATATTTTTCCTCCCTCTCTCTTTGCTCCCTTTCCTCCCTCTCCTCCTTCTCCTTTTTCTCCCTCTCCTCCTTCTTCTTTTTCTCTCTTTCCTCCTTCTCCCTTTTCTCTCCTTCCTCCTTCTCCTTTTTCTCCCTCTCCTCCTCCTTTTTCTCCCTCTCCTCCTTCTCCTCCCTCTCCCTTTCCTCCTTCTCCTTTTTCTCTCTTTCCTCCTTCTCTTCTTCAACTCCTTCCTCATCCCTTGCTACCCTTGAGTTTGAACCCCAAAGAATATTATACATATACTCATCTGGATTTTGAGATATTCTTGTATCTATAATTATTTTTCTCATAATAGGATACCAATAAGATTTGTTGACGATTTCTAAAAGAGTTTTATATTTCATAACTTTGAGAAGTTCATTTTTATTTAATATTTTAAACAAGTCTCTATTTGTGGGTTTAACAATATCAGTATAAGGCCAGTTTTTAATGACAAAATTCCCATGTATATGCTCCAAATCATAAGGTATGTAATACCGAGCACCCTTTTCTTGTAGGTATCCTTGAATACAAAAATTATAATTCTCTTGTAGTCTTCTTCCTGCCATTTATGTATCAGAAATATATGTGAGATTAATATTATGACAGGTAATACCACCCCATCTTCCCACTACCAAATCGGTTTGTATTCCTCGGCTTTCTATCCTTATCTCATTACCTTCCTTCTTTGTCATGCGAACCATCGCTATACTATCATATATTTTTCTTTTCTTAAAATCACGTATTTGTTGTTTACTAATTGTACTTCCACATAAATCCTTATCCTCACCAAGTGGATAATATTCTTCTTTACGAGACTGATTTAAATCATGTAGGTCTTCTATGTTTATTGAAAAAGACCAATTATACCCTAAATCAGGCATATCATACCCCCATTTATTAATTCGCATATTAACTAAATGTCCTTCTTTATAAAATTCAATTGTAAGCAGGTAGTTAAATTCAATGAGGAAAGGTGTATGGTCAGTATAACCAGGTGTTGTGGTTGTAAATTTTACTTGTTTCACAAAACGTGCTGTTTTCTTTAAAAATATATATTGTGATAAATCACTTAATCTAATTAAGTCATTCGCATCTGTAGGGTTTGGATAATTGATTAATTTATAAGTATTCTTCATATTAATATTTTTACTTACACTATATTTTTGTCGTTCAGCCTGTGCCTTTGTATAATAATTTGATAAATCAATATCCTGAGAGGATTTTCCAAAGATAGAACCATCTTTTCCAACATAAGTCATTTATATTAGATTAAAAATGATATCATAAAAATTTTCATTATTGTTGAGTTGAAATAATACATATAAACATAATTGACCACAACATTTAGAATTAATTTCTTGAACTTGAAATGTTTGATAAACACCATTCTGTAAGAATTGTATTACTTCAACAGGTGGTGGCATACCATAACTATCAAAATAATATTTATCCTGACTATTATGAATACAAACCCAATGAGAACCATTCTGTGTGTCTAAATTCATAATAATATTCTTTGTATTCTTATTTATATGTATTAATTCATCTCTCATACAAATAACCACATTATCAATTTTTAGTGTTTTACAATACTTAGCTAGTTCTATATTTGACGTTGTATTCTTTCCAAATTGTTTAAACCATTTATCCATTTATTTATGAGAAAGATACAATCCATTACCCCGTTTAGTTAGTTTAACACCCGCTTGAGCGATAGAGGAAAGCATATCTCCAACCAACAATCTAGCTTTATCAGGTAGACTTTCAAGTTTTTGAGCAAAATCTACAATTACACCACTTCCACTAATTTGTTTCTCCAACTCCTTGTTATGTCTTTCCAATTCTTTTTGAGCTTTTAGTTGTGCCTTCCTTTCGTTAGCAGTTTTTACCGCTGCTGAAATACCACCAGTCAATGCTCCCGCCGCACTTAAACCAGCAAATAAAGGAATTAGAAACGGGAGAAATCCTCCTCTTGACTCGTCTATTGAATATTTCTTTAACATAGGTTTCGTCATTTTAATTTTAAGTGATCCAACATCATTTAGTGTTTTTACTTGTGTGTGTGTGAGTAAAACATCAATTCTTACAGCTCCTTTTCTTTGAATTGTATTAACATTAATAATACAAGGCTTTTGATTTTGAATACAAGATGTTAATTTATTAAGATTGATTTGATTAACATATACCCCAACCATTTATTTATGAGAAAAAACCTATGTGATATTAATCATAACACCATTATCTGTATTAATCTGTAATTCTGTTTCCTCCAAAAGCAAACAATATGCATTAACCTCTTCACTCTCCCCTCTTTCAATGTATAGAGAAGTATCCACTCGATTAGACTTTATAGTTTCCTTTTGAGAACTCAGGTCAATTGCGTAGATTGTATAAAGTTTTTGAAACGCAACCATATCCAAAATAGGATCATTATTACCATTACTTTCACACACCTTTTGGTAGGACTTGTAGGCTTCCGCATAATCATTTTTTTCCCAATCAATTTCCAATCTATCTCGCGGATAAAATGTGCCATCAAGAGAAACCCGAAGTTGTTTCACCTTAGCATTATCACTCAGCGCATTATTCTTATTAGTACCGTCCTCTCCATCTGGTTTTTTAAAAATGAGCCAGAGGTATCGTGGCTTTCCTTGAAGAACACCCAAATTCCAAGTGTAGGTAGTGTGTTCCAGTTTAACGTGTTGACATCTTCTTTTAAGGTATGATACATTTAGCGGTTTCTTTGAGTTAAGTCTTCTATTTAACATCTCTTCCGTTTTAAGATTAGGAGTATATTCACTGATATACCAACACAAATCATTAATAACAAATTTATTGTTGTCTCCAAAAGCATTTTCATCCCCAAAAAGCAACCTATTTACATTATCATTCCTTTGTAGTTGAAATCTAATTTTAAGACCATACAAAACTTTATCATAATCGCAAAATCCAAATATACCTTTAAGAGGTACTGCTACGGTAAAACTATTCACTGCTTTTGTTTCATCATTATACATTGACTTCCTTTGACTATAACCAGGGTCTGCGTTTGTACCCGTTGACATATCAGGAATAAAACCTTCAACAGCTCCCTTACCCATTCTATCACTAAACGAATATAGTGTAAATTTCATCATTTCAGATGTAGCAGAGACATAATCAACCGCTTCAACCTCTTGTGTTCCAATATACAGGCGGACACTGTCAAACATTTTCCAGAAGAAATCATTTACGAGTGTAGCATTAGTATTATTCGCAGCCTTAGTGAATTTAAATTTACACAGCAAGAAACTATCAGCTATATTCAAGTAAGTTTGTTGATTATTTATTTCAAAACTTTTTGTTCCGTTTGAATTCCAGTCTGTTCCTGTTATAGCATTTACCTTAAAATAGTCTTCCTTTTTAGTGGAGTTTGAAATGATAATCGTATCATCCAAATCATAGATACTATCAATCGCTTCCATACTTGTATTTATATAGCATTAAAATTGTTGAAACCCTGACCCAAGTATTTTAATGATTTTTTGTCGTTCTTGTGAAGATAGTTGAGTTTTACCTTTTTTTATTTCTTTGATTGCTTGTAATTTATGAGACTCCTTTTGAGCATCTTTTATACTCTTTATAGCACCCGCAACGGAGCCCACGGCAGAAGCAGTTGAATCAATTAGGTCTTTATGTTTAAGGATGGTTGAACCAATACCCATTAGAGTATCAATTATCCCATCTCCTTTATTTCGAAATTGATGACCTACACCTCGTTGTCTCTTAGGTTTATAGTATCCTCTACCCACATACCTTGTATAGTCTGGTGAAAGGAACATGCCCTCCCCTGTAATTATTTTATATTTTCCCAACTCGTGTTTTCTCACAATAACCATTATTTATTTATTGAAAAACTTCACGTAGGTGAATTCTGATGGATATAATTTCATCATTAAAGGATATCATACGATTATCTTGGTCGGTTATCCTAAAACTTACTCTGTATATGGTTTTTCCTGACACAGGTAAATAGACAAGATTTTTTGGTTCCATATTAAATTTATAACCAATCGGGGTTGAGTATGCACTGAATGAAAATATTGTATTTGTTCTTATTCCATCGTTATAAGCACCATCAATCAAATCACAATGAATTAATACTGAATTTATACTGGAGGATATTTGGATAACATTATCACTGTAAAACGTCCCGTTATTTTCAATCTTTTTTGAAGAGAAACCCAATAGCTCTCTAAACGAATTTTCAATCGTGAAATCAACTTTATAATTATTTTTAAGTTTAATAGTTGATTTTGAAGTGTGTTTTTGAATATCTATTACAATATTTTTTGGTTCATCACCTTTTTCTTTCATAAGGCGAGAGACTTCTGAAGATATTTGAGAAATCTCGTAAGCTCCAGGTGAAACGGTTATAGTTTTATATCCACTTCCTGGATTATAACTAAACTTGTTGTTTTTCTCTGTGATATTAAAAAGGGTATTGTAAGTTTCCATTGACAACAAAGATGCCTCATATGAGGTAAGGGGGTCAAGTTGTAGTGGGTAAGGGAATGAAGCTGTGTAATCGCTCGTTGTGAAATTAAAACTAAGAATTGTGCTTCTCATCTTATTTAATATCTAATAAAATATCTTTGTATTGACATTTATTAATTATTTTCATGTTCATCAACTGATCTAAAATGGCTGAGGATTCATTAAAACAATTGTTGTTTCCAGCCTTCTTACTACCTAACAACAATAATAGCCTATTAACTAATTGTGATGGGTCATTTGGAAGAAAACTAACACCCGAACCAAGCTTACTTAAAGCATCAATAATATGTTTCTCCTTCTCATTCTTCTTACTTTTACCAGCAACAGAAACTCCATAATCAAGTGCATTTAGCAACTCAATATATACCCTATCTTCCTCTCTTTCCATATCAAGTGGTTCCTCAAAATATTTTGAACCGCTGAATCCGGGGTTTGTTAGAAGAAACATTAATCTTGGAGTTAATTTAACATTTGGTTGAGTAGAACTCAAGAACATCAATTCATCATTAAATATCAATACCTTTTCTTCCACAAGATGAAACACTGCTGGTTCTTCTGTTGGAATGAGACCTGCTCTGGTTTTTGAACCCGCCGAATATTCATTGTTTTGAAGAGCTTCCACAACATAATTAGGGGGTTGATTTACCTCCTCAAGTTTCCGAAATAATCCCTCGTCATCATATTCTAATTCACCAAGTTCTTGTTTTGTTATCTGACTAAAATCTTTGAGCATTTGAAGTTTTTTCGGAGTAAATTCTACCGTGGGAACTGTAGGGTGTTGAGTTTTCAAAAGTGGTTTAAAGAATTTCTCTTGTTTTCTTTCAAAGGCTTCTTCACCAGTTAGTTTCTGTCTCCGTTTCTTCTTTATCTCTTCCTGTTGTTTAACAACTTTTGAAACTAATTGTTGATGTTCCTTAAACTTTCTTTCTCTTTCTTCAGTATTCATTTTCTGTATTTATTTATTGAAAAATATCATTTAGTATCTCATCTTGTTTCACAACAATATATTTATATTTTCCAATCGTGTGTTTCATATAATTTTCAAATTCTTTTTTACTACATAACGTAGAGCAATTATCTCTCCAAAAATTATTTACATCTATTGAATTTAACTTAAATAAAATAAAAGTATTGGCATTGTTTCTTATTGAGCGTCGAGGGAGTTGAAAATATGATTGACTAAGATATATACAATTACAAGAAGAATGTCTCCCTCTTGTATAGTAGCTATCCATTACTGTTTGGTTTCTCTCATTAACACAATCATCAAAGATGACGAGGTTCTTTTTTGATTTATCTAAATCTTGAGGTGAAGGTATATCATCCGTATTATCACTGAGAATACAAGTTATGGGTTTCGATTTTGATTTCTGTGTATCACAAAATAATTGTATTATATCTTCAATATTATAATCATTCAGTTTGTTTTGAAGTTTAAATAAACCGATAATGTCTTCCTTTTTAAGACCTGCATTAAAACCCTGTGAGAGTAGTTGATACTCGGGTTGAAAACTTGACTTTGTAAAAATTATTAAATTATCATAATCTAAAAAATTAGGACCAAGGAGCATCTTTAAAAGTAAACAGGTTTTCCCACATCCGCTTGAACCAACTATTAGACATCTCAATGAATTTGGAATGTTTTTATGGTTATTAAATTTTATCTTATTTTCCCAAACGGGTAAAAAATCATTCATTTATATATTTGGAAAACAAGTCATCCAACTTTTTTTGAGCTATTTTAGAAACTCTATATTTTATCCTGAGTTCGGGTTTAATTTCAAAATAATTCATTATTTTATTTATGTAGTATCTTGTATTAACATTTCCATTAAAATTATTTTGAATAATAAATATCATTAAACCCTTATACATTTCCTCAATACAAAGAGTCTCTTTCCTTGTAAGAAATGGTGTATTATCACCATAATGCTTAACATTCATCTCTCTTATTAATCTTGTAAAGTAATTCATTTTTGGTTCTAATTTAAAAGAGTTATATGTTTTTTTATATTTCTTATTATCATTAATTAGAATATAATCACAGAATAAACATTGTTTATATGAATCCTCATCATTAAGCCCCACTCTATCACAAGCCGGACAATTCTCTAATTTATCATATGGAGAGTCTGGAAATTCTAAATATCCTTCAGAACTTATCATATTTATGTGGTAAATTTTTACTTAAACTAAACGCAAGTTTATTCATTAATAAATACAATGTTTCAAAGCACAAAAGACAAATTTCAATCAATCTCTACTTTGGTGGAAGATATAGAAAAATATGTCAAAGATGTTAAATTGAACAAAGATAAATATGGAAATTTTTGGGTAAAACCAGTTATGGAAAATAACATGAGCCCCTCTATTTCATTTAAAGGAAGAGCTCTAACTATACCTGGAAAGACATCCATTAAAGTAAATCTAACAAAAGTTTCTCCTCTACTCCTGGCAATTTATTCAAAGCTTGAAAAAGTGATTGACCACGATACTTTGAAAAAGAATGATAAGACCATTAATAATTCTAGAGGAGACATTTGTATTTTCTTTAATAATCCAAAGGGTGTAGATCTAAGTAAAATGAATGATGTTAATATTTCTGGTGAAATGTCATTTCGTTCTATGATAGTTAGAGATTATTTAAAGATAACTTTTGATATAAAAATTGTAGAGATTGAATCTGTTAATGAAAGAAAGTATATAGATATTGATGGGAATATTTTTCTTGCTAATTAAATATGAGTCAATACAGCAGTGAAGATTTTACTATTTCATTGAACTCGGACGATAGTGATGATAGTATTTCATTGAACTTGGATGATGGTGATGATAGTATTTCATTGAACACAGATGATAGTTATGATACTAATAGTTTGTGCTCAAATGATAGTTATGAGAGTAGCTTTATTGATGACTCTGAGTATGATTCTGAGTATTCATGTGATAGTTATGACTTAGATGATTCTGAGTGAAAAAGTGTTTTAGTTTAAGCACAGTGATATATATAAAACACCACGTTTTCTCACGCTATAAATATGGTTTATTGTGATACTTGCGAGAAGGAAGTAAAATATTATAAACAACATATTCTCACCGCAAAACATACATACAACATTTTAAACAAACTTTCCCCTCTTCCACCTGAAACAAAACACTGTTCTACATGTAATAAAAATATCCTCAAGAAAGGCTTCAAAATACATCTTAAAACAAATCTACATTTATCAAATTTTATCACAACTAAAAACTCTGATGGAGCATTCAAAGGACATATTAAAATAAGAGTCTTTAACTTCAAACCTCCTGAACCAGAGTCTATAGTTGATGCTGTAGAAATAGTTAAACCTGCTGTTCAAACGTTGATTGAAAAAACACTAAAGGAAATGAAACCACTTAAATTTTATATGGGAGTAAAATTAGAAATGACAAAGGATGAAGGAGTTATAGATGCACCATACATGAGAACTGAGCCACACTTTATATCTTCATATCAAGATTTTAAAACATCAGGAGTCTATGATGAACTTATTAAACAAGAGCAAGATGTGGATAATTCAATCGTAGGAAGTGGATTCAATATAGGAAAAATTATTTACATAGACATTCATATTCTTAAATCAGATCCTCTAAAAGCTTCTTCTTACATTGATTTACCCAGTGTTATCAAAAATAGAAAAGCAGTTATCAATATCAAAAATAAAGACAATAAATGTTTTCTCTGGTCTATTTTAGCACACTTACATCCTCCACATTTTCATGATGAAAGAGTATCTCATTATAAAAAATATGAGAATACATTAAATACGAAAGATCTAAAGTTTCCGATGACTTTAAATGATATTCCTAAATTTGAAAAGATGAATAATTTATCAGTTAATGTTTATGGTCTAACAGAAACAAACAACATTCAGGTTTTAAAGCTTTCTGACAATTGTAAACAAACTCATATTAATCTTCTATATTTTAATTCAGACGAAAATTCACATTATACATACATCAAAGATATTGCTAAATTAATAAAACCACAAGTCTGTAAGAGAACAAATAAAATATATATTTGTTTGCGTTGTCTTAACTTCTTCAATTCACAAGAAAGATTAGATAAACATTCAAATTATTGTGGCGAACATAAATCAACGGTAATCAATATGCCTAAAGAAGGCTCAAAGATCACATTCAAAGATGAAAATAAAAAGATCAAACATCCATTTGTTATATATGCTGATTTTGAAAGTATTTTAGAAAAAATTGATACTGCTTCTCAAGATCCAAAAGAATCATACACAAATAAATATCAAAAACATACTCCTTGTGGTTTTTGTTATTATATCAAATCATCCGTTGGTGATAAATATAACAAGTTAGAGATGTATAGAGGCTCAAATACCCCAGAGGAGTTTGTGAAACGACTAGAAAAAGACTGTGTTCGATTAACCAAGATAATGAGAGAAACCAATAAACCAATGTCCTTAACAAGTAAAGAAAAAAGGGAATTTATAAAAAACAATGTCTGTCATATTTGTGAGGAGAAAATTGGTAAAGGTCTAAAGGTTAGAGACCATTGTCATCTCACTGGTAAATATAGAGGTCCGGCTCATCAAAGTTGTAATATTAATTATCAACTCCCCTCTTTCATTCCTGTCTTTCTTCATAACAACGCTCATTATGATACACATCTATTTATCAAGGAACTCTCAAAGACTTCTGGAAGTATCTCAGCAATTCCAAACACGGATCAGAAATACATTTCATTCACAAAAACAATTCACACATCTCCTATTACTCATATCAGATTTCTTGATACATTTAAATTCATGGCAAGTCCATTGGTTAACTTGGTTCAAAATCTAAAAGAGTTTCCATGTCTTTCAGAGTATTTTTTAGATAAAGATTTTCTAACACAAAAGGGAATTTACCCCTATGACTATATGGACTCATTTGAGAGATTCAATGAAACACAACTTCCTTCAAAAGAAAATTTCTATAACAAATTAAATAATAGTCATATATCTGATAAAGATTATGTACACGCACAAAATGTTTGGGAAAAATATAACATCAAGAATCTTGGCGAGTATCACGATTTGTATCTCAAAACTGATGTGCTTTTATTGGCCGATGTATTTGAAGCCTTTAGATCTGTTTGTCGCACTGGATATGGATTGGATCCTGCTCACTACTACACAGCACCTGGATTGGCCTGGAGTGCGATGTTGAAAATGACAAAACAAGATTTGGATTTGATAACCGATGTTGATATGCTTTTGATGATTGAAAAGGCAAAAAGAGGTGGAATTTCACAAGTCTGCTCGAGTAGATACGCAAAAGCAAATAACAAATATCTTCCAAATTATGATCCAACGAAAGAGAGTTCTTACTTGATGTACTATGACGCGAACAACCTGTATGGCTGGGCAATGTCTCAGGCTCTTCCTTATGGAAAACTTAGATGGGTAAAGGAAAAAGACTACAAAAACGTTTTACAAGATGTATGTATCTCTACACAAAAAGAATTGGTTGAAGAAAAAGTTGGTTATTATTTTGAAATTGATTTAAAATATCCAGAGGAACTCCATAACCTACACAAAGATCTCCCATTTGCTTGTGAGAAAGAAAGTCCAAAGAAAGAATGGTTGAGTGATTATCAACGATCGTTTGATATAGGTGAATCAACAGAAAAATTACTTACTACATTATATAACAAGAAAAATTATGTTCTACACCAAAGAAATTTGCGACAATATTTATCAAAAGGTCTAAGAGTAGAGAAGATCCATAGGGTTCTAAAGTTCAATCAAAGTCATTGGTTAAAGGGGTACATTGATTTTAATACACAAAGAAGAACAGAGTCAAAAACAGATTTTGAGAAAGACTTTTATAAATTGATGAATAATGCGGTCTTTGGTAAGACTATGGAGAATGTGAGGAAAAGACAAAATATCAGACTATCAACATCTTGGGAACAAGCATCAAAATTAATTAATAGACCGAGTTTTACTCGAGCTGAGGTCTTTACTGAGAACTTTTGTGCGATCCATTTGATTAAAGAGAGTATTGAAATGAACAAACCTATTTATATTGGAACAACAATTCTTGATTTATCAAAGTCATTAATGTATGATTACTTTTATAATAACTTGAGGAAGAAATATCAAAATGATGTTAATCTACTTTATATGGATACAGATAGTTTTATTTTGAAAATTAATACCAACGATGTTTATTCAGACATGAAAAGAGACATTAATATCTATGACACGAGTAATTACAGTCCAGAGAGTGAGTTGTTCTCTTCTAAAAATAAAAAGGTGATTGGAAAGTTCAAGGATGAATTAGGAGGAAATGTTATGAGTGAATTTGTGGGATTGAGGTCAAAGGCTTATGCTTATAAATACATTGTGAATAACGTTGAAAAGACTGATAAGAAGTTAAAAGGTGTAAAGAAAAATGTTATTAAAGAAACAATAAACTTTAAGGATTATTATAACTGTTTAACAACAAAGAAAGAAGAGTTTAGAAAGATTAATGGAATAAGAAGTTATAAACATCAATTATATTCAGAAGAGATAAATAAGAAAGCATTGGGGGCTTTTGATGATAAGAGGTTTATTTTAGAAAATGGAATTGATAGTCTCCCTTATGGTTATATAAGTATATAAGTGATAAGATATATATATAAGTGATAAGATATATATAAGTGATAAGATATACATAAGTGATAAGATATATATAAGTGATAAGATATATATAAGTGATAAGTTAAAAAGGGGGGGGGGGGGGGGTTGGGGATTTTAACGGGCTACCGCCGCCTTTTTTACTATTATATAAATGATAGAACCAAGTATCAACCAGACTAAAGAGTGGAGGTGTAATCAACCTTGGTATATAAATGGAAAACATAATGAATGTGAAAAATATCAAATAGGTATAATTGAAAAGGCAACTGGTAAAAAAGTTCACAAAACAAATAAGAGAATTAATTTAAATACCGGTGAATTGGGTAAAAAAGATGGAAATATTTTTGAGTGGACGGAAAACTTTGATGGTTGTCAGGAAAATATATACTTTAATTTAAAAATGGTATGTGGCACTGGAGGCGCTCAAATAAGAACATTGAGGGAGGTTTACCATTTTATCTTAGCTCAGTTAAAATATCTTAATAAAGAACCAAACTCAAACATATTTTTTGTTAATATATTAGATGGTGAAGAGAGTTGTAGGAGAATTAAATTATTTCCCACGCATAAACAAATATTTGTAGGGTCGTTGTTTGAGTGGGTTATATTCACCAGATGATATTAAGAGTAAAAGGTTAAAAGGTTCATAAGGTCAGAAGGATCACAGGTGTTTAAGTGGTCTAATGAATAAGGATAACATGTCAAAAGGTTAGAAGGTTCGTAAAGAACAGGGTGAGAGAAATAGAGGTCTTTAGGGGCAATGAGGGAGGGAAAGAATTAATATGGAAGTGAATGGGTCAATGTTTGAGTGGGTCAAAGATTAATCTGCCAGATGATATGTAGAAGAAGGATGATAGGTCTATAAGAGAAAACAAATATTTGTAGTGTTTGAGTGGTCTAATGAACAACATTAAGGATAGGTACTACAGACAAAAGGTTCATAAAGATGAGGGTGGGAGAAATAGAGGTGTTTATGATTTTTGAAAAAGACAAGGGGGTAAATGACATTAGATAGGGATTTCCCATGTTAAACGGAGGTGTCCCAGAAGCAACATTATTACACTACTAACACAAGTGTGAAAAGTGGTTTTTCAACACTAACACAAGTGCGAAAAGTGGTTTTTCAACACTATCACAAGTGCAAAAAGTGTTTTTTCCACACTAATACAAGTGCAAAAGTGGTTTCCTGCACCAACACAAGTGCGAAAAGTGGTTTTTCAACACTAACACAAGTGCGAAAAGTGGTTTTTCAACACTAACACAAGTGCGAAAAGTGTTTTTTCCACACTAATACAAGTGCAAAAGTGGTTTCCTGCACCAACACAAGTGCGAAAAGTGGTTTTTCAACACAAACACAAGTGCGAAAAGTGGTTTTTCAACACTAACACAAGTGCGAAAAGTGGTTTTTCAACACTAACACAAGTGCGAAAAGTGGTTTTTCCACACTAATACAAGTGCAAAAGTGGTTTCCTGCACCAACACAAGTGCGAAAAGTGGTTTTTCAACACTAACACAAGTGCGAAAAGTGGTTTTTCAACACTCTCACAAGTGCAAAAAGTGTTTTTTCCACACTAATACAAGTGCAAAAGTGGTTTCCTGCACCAACACAAGTGCGAAAAGTGGTTTTTCAACACTAACACAAGTGCGAAAAGTGGTTTTTCCACACTAATACAAGTGCAAAAGTGGTTTCCTGCACCAACACCAGTGCGAAAAGTGGTTTTTCAACACTAACACAAGTGCGAAAAGTGGTTTTTCCACACTAATACAAGTGCAAAAGTGGTTTCCTGCACCAACACAAGTGCGAAAAGTGGTTTTTCAACACAAACACAAGTGCGAAAAGTGGTTTTTCAACACTAACACAAGTGCGAAAAGTGGTTTTTTCCACACTAATACAAGTGCAAAAGTGGTTTCCTGCACCAACACAAGTGTGAAAAGTGGTTTTTCAACACTAACACAAGTGCGAAAAGTGGTTTTTCAACACTCTCACAAGTGCAAAAAGTGTTTTTTCCACACTAATACAAGTGCAAAAGTGGTTTCCTGCACCAACACAAGTGCGAAAAGTGGTTTTTCAACACTAACACAAGTGCGAAAAGTGGTTTTCAACACTAACACAAGTGCGAAAAGTGGTTTTTCAACACTAACACAAGTGCGAAAAGTGGTTTTCAACACTAACACAAGTGCGAAAAGTGGTTTTTCCACACTAATACAAGTGCAAAAGTGGTTTCCTGCACCAACACAAGTGCGAAAAGTGGTTTTTCAACACTAACACAAGTGCGAAAAGTGGTTTTTCAACACTATCACAAGTGCAAAAAGTGTTTTTTCCACACTAATACAAGTGCAAAAGTGGTTTCCTGCACCAACACAAGTGCGAAAAGTGGTTTTTCAACACTAACACAAGTGCGAAAAGTGGTTTTTCAACACTAACACAAGTGCGAAAAGTGTGTTTTCCACACTAATACAAGTGCAAAAGTGGTTTACTGCACCAACACAAGTGCGAAAAGTGGTTTTTCAACACTAACACAAGTGCGAAAAGTGGTTTTTCAACACTAACACAAGTGCGAAAAGTGTTTTTTCCACACTAATACAAGTGCAAAAGTGGTTTCCTGCACCAACACAAGTGCGAAAAGTGGTTTTTCAACACAAACACAAGTGCGAAAAGTGGTTTTTCAACACTAACACAAGTGCGAAAAGTGGTTTTCAACACTAACACAAGTGCGAAAAGTGGTTTTTCCACACTAATACAAGTGCAAAAGTGGTTTCCTGCACCAACACAAGTGCGAAAAGTGGTTTTTCAACACTAACACAAGTGCGAAAAGTGGTTTTTCAACATATATCACAAGTGCAAAAAGTGTTTTTTCCACACTAATACAAGTGCAAAAGTGGTTTCCTGCACCAACACAAGTGCGAAAAGTGGTTTTTCAACACTAACACAAGTGCGAAAAGTGGTTTTTCAACACTAACACAAGTGCGAAAAGTGGTTTTTCAACACTATCACAAGCGCAAAAAGTGTTTTTTCCACACTAATACAAGTGTAAAAGTGGTTTTCCTGCACCAACACAAGTGCGAAAAGTGGTTTTTCAACACGAGCACAAGTGCGAAAAGTGGTTTTTCAACACTAACACAGGTGCGAAAAGTGGTTTTTTCCACACTAATACAAATGCAAAAGTGGTTTCCTGCACCAACACAAGTGCGAAAAGTGGTTTTCAACACTAACACAAGTGCGAAAAGTGGTTTTTCAACACTAACACAAGTGCGAAAAGTGGTTTTTCCACACTAATACAAGTGCAAAAGTGGTTTCCTGCACCAACACAAGTGTGAAAAGTGGTTTTTCAACACTAACACAAGTGCGAAAAGTGGTTTTTCAACACTATCACAAGTGCAAAAAGTGTTTTTTCCACACTAATACAAGTGCAAAAGTGGTTTCCTGCACCAACACAAGTGCGAAAAGTGGTTTTTCAACACTAACACAAGTGCGAAAAGTGGTTTTTCAACACTAACACAAGTGCGAAAAGTGTTTTTCCACACTAATACAAGTGCAAAAGTGGTTTCCTGCACCAACACAAATGCGAAAAGTGGTTTTTCAACACAAACACAAGTGCGAAAAGTGGTTTTTCAACACTAACACAAGTGCGAAAAGTGGTTTTTCAACACTAACACAAGTGCGAAAAGTGGTTTTTCAACACTAACACAAGTGCGAAAAGTGGTTTTTCAACACTCTCACAAGTGCAAAAAGTGTTTTTTCCACACTAATACAAGTGCAAAAGTGGTTTCCTGCACCAACACAAGTGCGAAAAGTGGTTTTTCAACACTAACACAAGTGCGAAAAGTGGTTTTTCAACACTAACACAAGTGCGAAAAGTGGTTTTTCAACACAAACACAAGTGCGAAAAGTGGTTTTTCCACACTAATACAAGTGCAAAAGTGGTTTCCTGCACCAACACAAGTGCAAAAAGTGGTTTTTCAACACTAACACAAGTGCGAAAAGTGGTTTTTCAACACTCTCACAAGTGCAAAAAGTGTTTTTTCCACACTAATACAAGTGCAAAAGTGGTTTCCTGCACCAACACAAGTGCGAAAAGTGGTTTTTCAACACTAACACAAGTGCGAAAAGTGGTTTTTCAACACTAAGACAAGTGCGAAAAGTGTGTTTTCCACACTAATACAAGTGCAAAAGTGGTTTCCTGCACCAACACAAGTGCGAAAAGTGGTTTTTCAACACTAACACAAGTGCGAAAAGTGGTTTTTCAACACTAACACAAGTGCGAAAAGTGTTTTTTCCACACTAATACAAGTGCAAAAGTGGTTTCCTGTACCAACACAAGTGCGAAAAGTGGTTTTTCAACACACACAAGTGCAAAAAGTGTTTTTTCCACACTAATACAAGTGCAAAAGTGGTTTCCTGCACCAACACAAGTGCGAAAAGGGTTTTTCAACACTAACACAAGTGCGAAAAGTGGTTTTTCAACACTAACACAAGTGCGAAAAGTGGTTTTTCAACACTAACACAAGTGCGAAAAGTGTTTTTTCCACACTAATACAAGTGCAAAAGTGGTTTCCTGCACCAACACAAGTGCGAAAAGTGGTTTTTCAACACAAACACAAGTGCGAAAAGTGGTTTTTCAACACTAACACAAGTGCGAAAAGTGGTTTTCAACACTAACACAAGTGCGAAAAGTGGTTTTTCCACACTAATACAAGTGCAAAAGTGGTTTCCTGCACCAACACAAGTGCGAAAAGTGGTTTTTCAACACTAACAGAAGTGCGAAAAGTGGTTTTTCAACACTATCACAAGTGCAAAAAGTGTTTTTTCCACACTAATACAAGTGCAAAAGTGGTTTCCTGCACCAACACAAGTGCGAAAAGTGGTTTTTCAACACTAACAGAAGTGCGAAAAGTGGTTTTTCAACACTAACAAAAGTGCGAAAAGTGTGTTTTCCACACTAATACAAGTGCAAAAGTGGTTTCCTGCACCAACACAAGTGCGAAAAGTGGTTTTTCAACACTAACACAAGTGCGAAAAGTGGTTTTTCAACACTATCACAAGTGAAAAAAGTGTTTTTTCCACACTAATACAAGTGCAAAAGTGGTTTCCTGCACCAACACAAGTGCGAAAAGTGGATTTTCAACACTAACACAAGTGCGAAAAGTGGTTTTTCAACACTAACACAAGTGCGAAAAGTGTTTTTTCCACACTACTACAAGTGCAAAAGTGGTTTCCTGCACCAACACAAGTGCGAAAAGTGGTTTTTCAACACACACAAGTGCGAAAAGTGGTTTTTCAACACTATCACAAGTGCAAAAAGTGTTTTTTCCACACTAATACAAGTGCAAAAGTGGTTTCCTGCACCAACACAAGTGCGAAAAGTGGTTTTTCAACACTAACACAAGTGCGAAAAGTGGTTTTTCAACACTAACACAAGTGCGAAAAGTGTTTTTTCCACACTAATACAAGTGCAAAAGTGGTTTCCTGCACCAACACAAGTGCGAAAAGTGGTTTTTCAACACAAACACAAGTGCGAAAAGTGGTTTTTCAACACTAACACAAGTGCGAAAAGTGGTTTTCAACACTAACACAAGTGCGAAAAGTGGTTTTTCCACACTAATACAAGTGCAAAAGTGGTTTCCTGCACCAACACAAGTGCGAAAAGTGGTTTTTCAACACAAACACAAGTGCGAAAAGTGGTTTTTCAACACTAACACAAGTGCGAAAAGTGGTTTTCAACACTAACACAAGTGCGAAAAGTGGTTTTTCCACACTAATACAAGTGCAAAAGTGGTTTCCTGCACCAACACAAGTGCGAAAAGTGGTTTTTCAACACTAACACAAGTGCGAAAAGTGGTTTTTCAACACTATCACAAGTGCAAAAAGTGTTTTTTCCACACTAATACAAGTGCAAAAGTGGTTTCCTGCACCAACACAAGTGCGAAAAGTGGTTTTTCAACACTAACACAAGTGCGAAAAGTGTGTTTTCCACACTAATACAAGTGCGAAAAGTGGTTTTTCAACACTAACACAAGTGCGAAAAGTGGTTTTTCCACACTAATACAAGTGCAAAAGTGGTTTCCTGCACCAACACAAGTGTGAAAAGTGGTTTTTCAACACTAACACAAGTGCGAAAAGTGGTTTTTCAACACTAACACAAGGGCGAAAAGTGGTTTTGCCACACTAATACAAGTGCAAAAGTGGTTTCCTGCACCAACACAAGTGCGAAAAGTGGTTTTTCAACACTAACACAAGTGCGAAAAGTGGTTTTTCAACACTATCACAAGTGCAAAAAGTGTTTTTTCCACACTAATACAAGTGCAAAGGTGGTTTCCTGCACCATCACAAGTGCGAAAAGTGGTTTTTCAACACTAACAAAAGTGCGAAAAGTGGTTTTTCAACACTAACACAAGTGCGAAAAGTGGTTTTTCAACACTATCACAAGTGCAAAAAGTGTTTTTTCCACACTAATACAAGTGCAAAAGTGGTTTTCCTGCACCAACACAAGTGCGAAAAGTGGTTTTTCAACACTAGCACAAGTGCGAAAAGTGTTTTTTCAACACTAACACAGGTGCGAAAAGTGGTTTTTTCCACACTAATACAAATGCAAAAGTGGTTTCCTGCACCAACACAAGTGCGAAAAGTGGTTTTCAACACTAACACAAGTGCGAAAAGTGGTTTTTCAACACTAACACAAGTGCGAAAAGTGGTTTTTCCACACTAATACAAGTGCAAAAGTGGTTTCCTGCACCAACACAAGTGTGAAAAGTGGTTTTTCAACACTAACACAAGTGCGAAAAGTGGTTTTTCAACACTATCACAAGTGCAAAAAGTGTTTTTTCCACACTAATACAAGTGCAAAAGTGGTTTCCTGCACCAACACAAGTGCGAAAAGTGGTTTTTCAACACTAACACAAGTGCGAAAAGTGGTTTTTCAACACTAACACAAGTGCGAAAAGTGTTTTTTCCACACTAATACAAGTGCAAAAGTGGTTTCCTGCACCAACACAAGTGCGAAAAGTGGTTTTTCAACACAAACACAAGTGCGAAAAGTGGTTTTTCAACACTAACACAAGTGCGAAAAGTGGTTTTTCAACACTAACACAAGTGCGAAAAGTGGTTTTTCCACACTAATACAAGTGCAAAAGTGGTTTCCTGCACCAACACAAGTGCGAAAAGTGGTTTTTCAACACTAACACAGTGCGAAAAGTGGTTTTTCAACACTCTCACAAGTGCAAAAAGTGTTTTTTCCACACTAATACAAGTGCAAAAGTGGTTTCCTGCACCAACACAATTGCGAAAAGTGGTTTTTCAACACTAACACAAGTGCGAAAAGTGGTTTTTCCACACTAATACAAGTGCAAAAGTGGTTTCCTGCACCAACACCAGTGCGAAAAGTGGTTTTTCAACACTAACACAAGTGCGAAAAGTGGTTTTTCCACACTAATACAAGTGCAAAAGTGGTTTCCTGCACCAACACAAGTGCGAAAAGTGGTTTTTCAACACAAACACAAGTGCGAAAAGTGGTTTTTCAACACTAACACAAGTGCGAAAAGTGGTTTTTTCCACACTAATACAAGTGCAAAAGTGGTTTCCTGCACCAACACAAGTGTGAAAAGTGGTTTTTCAACACTAACACAAGTGCGAAAAGTGGTTTTTCAACACTCTCACAAGTGCAAAAAGTGTTTTTTCCACACTAATACAAGTGCAAAAGTGGTTTCCTGCACCAACACAAGTGCAAAAAGTGGTTTTTCAACACTAACACAAGTGCGAAAAGTGGTTTTTCAACACTAACACAAGTGCGAAAAGTGGTTTTCAACACTAACACAAGTGCGAAAAGTGGTTTTTCAACACTAACACAAGTGCGAAAAGTGGTTTTCAACACTAACACAAGTGCGAAAAGTGGTTTTTCCACACTAATACAAGTGCAAAAGTGGTTTCCTGCACCAACACAAGTGCGAAAAGTGGTTTTTCAACACTAACACAAGTGCGAAAAGTGGTTTTTCAACACTATCACAAGTGCAAAAAGTGTTTTTTCCACACTAATACAAGTGCAAAAGTGGTTTCCTGCACCAACACAAGTGCGAAAAGTGGTTTTTCAACACTAACACAAGTGCGAAAAGTGGTTTTTCAACACTAACACAAGTGCGAAAAGTGGTTTTTCGACAATAACACAAGTGCGAAAAGTGGTTTTTCAACACTATCACAAGTGCAAAAAGTGTTTTCTCCACACTAATACAAGTGCAAAAGTGGTTTCCTGCACCAACACAAGTGCGAAAAGTGGTTTTTCAACACTAACACAAGTGCGAAAAGTGGTTTTTCAACACTAACACAAGTGCGAAAAGTGTTTTTTCCACACTAATACAAGTGCAAAAGTGGTTTCCTGCACCAACACAAGTGCGAAAAGTGGTTTTTCAACACTAACACAAGTGCGAAAAGTGTTTTTTCCACACTAATACAAGTGCAAAAGTGGTTTCCTGCACCAACACAAGTGCGAAAAGTGGATTTTCAACACTAACACAAGTGCGAAAAGTGGTTTTTCAACACTAACACAAGTGCGAAAAGTGGTTTTTCAACACTAACACAAGTGCGAAAAGTGGTTTTTCGACAATAACACAAGTGCGAAAAGTGGTTTTTCAACACTATCACAAGTGCAAAAAGTGTTTTCTCCACACTAATACAAGTGCAAAAGTGGTTTCCTGCACCAACACAAGTGCGAAAAGTGGTTTTTCAACACTAACACAAGTGCGAAAAGTGGTTTTTCAACACTAACACAAGTGCGAAAAGTGTTTTTTCCACACTAATACAAGTGCAAAAGTGGTTTCCTGCACCAACACAAGTGCGAAAAGTGGTTTTTCAACACTATCACAAGTGAAAAAAGTGTTTTTTCCACACTAATACAAGTGCAAAAGTGGTTTCCTGCACCAACACAAGTGCGAAAAGTGGATTTTCAACACTAACACAAGTGCGAAAAGTGGTTTTTCAACACTAACACAAGTGCGAAAAGTGTTTTTTCCACACTACTACAAGTGCAAAAGTGGTTTCCTGCACCAACACAAGTGCGAAAAGTGGTTTTTCAACACACACAAGTGCGAAAAGTGGTTTTTCAACACTATCACAAGTGCAAAAAGTGTTTTTTCCACACTAATAAAAGTGCAAAAGTGGTTTCCTGCACCAACACAAGTGCGAAAAGTGGTTTTTCAACACTAACACAAGAGCGAAAAGTGGTTTTTCAACACTAACACAAGTGCGAAAAGTGTTTTTTTCCACACTAATACAAGTGCAAAAGTGGTTTCCTGCACCAACACAAGTGCGAAAAGTGGTTTTTCAACACAAACACAAGTGCGAAAAGTGGTTTTTCAACACTAACACAAGTGCGAAAAGTGGTTTTCAACACTAACACAAGTGCGAAAAGTGGTTTTTCCACACTAATACAAGTGCAAAAGTGGTTTCCTGCACCAACACAAGTGCGAAAAGTGGTTTTTCAACACAAACACAAGTGCGAAAAGTGGTTTTTCAACACTAACACAAGTGCGAAAAGTGGTTTTCAACACTAACACAACTGCGAAAAGTGGTTTTTCCACACTAATACAAGTGCAAAAGTGGTTTCCTGCACCAACACAAGTGCGAAAAGTGGTTTTTCAACACTAACACAAGTGCGAAAAGTGGTTTTTCAACACTATCACAAGTGCAAAAAGTGTTTTTTCCACACTAATACAAGTGCAAAAGTGGTTTCCTGCACCAACACAAGTGCGAAAAGTGGTTTTTCAACACTAACAGAAGTGCGAAAAGTGGTTTTTCAACACTAACACAAGTGCGAAAAGTGTGTTTTCCACACTAATACAAGTGCAAAAGTGGTTTCCTGCACCAACACAAGTGCGAAAAGTGGTTTTTCAACACTAACACAAGTGCGAAAAGTGGTTTTTCAACACTATCACAAGTGAAAAAAGTGTTTTTTCCACACTAATACAAGTGCAAAAGTGGTTTCCTGCACCAACACAAGTGTGAAAAGTGGATTTTCAACACTAACACAAGTGCGAAAAGTGGTTTTTCAACACTAACACAAGTGCGAAAAGTGTTTTTTCCACACTACTACAAGTGCAAAAGTGGTTTCCTGCACCAACACAAGTGCGAAAAGTGGTTTTTCAACACACACAAGTGCGAAAAGTGGTTTTTCAACACTATCACAAGTGCAAAAAGTGTTTTTTCCACACTAATACAAGTGCAAAAGTGGTTTCCTGCACCAACACAAGTGCGAAAAGTGGTTTTTCAACACTAACACAAGTGCGAAAAGTGGTTTTTCAACACTAACACAAGTGCGAAAAGTGTTTTTTCCACACTAATACAAGTGCAAAAGTGGTTTCCTGCACCAACACAAGTGCGAAAAGTGGTTTTTCAACACAAACACAAGTGCGAAAAGTGGTTTTTCAACACTAACACAAGTGCGAAAAGTGGTTTTCAACACTAACACAAGTGCGAAAAGTGGTTTTTCCACACTAATACAAGTGCAAAAGTGGTTTCCTGCACCAACACAAGTGCGAAAAGTGGTTTTTCAACACTAACACAAGTGCGAAAAGTGGTTTTTCAACACTATCACAAGTGCAAAAAGTGTTTTTTCCACACTAATACAAGTGCAAAAGTGGTTTCCTGCACCAACACAAGTGCGAAAAGTGGTTTTTCAACACTAACAGAAGTGCGAAAAGTGGTTTTTCAACACTAACACAAGTGCGAAAAGTGTGTTTTCCACACTAATACAAGTGCAAAAGTGGTTTCCTGCACCAACACAAGTGCGAAAAGTGGTTTTTCAACACTAACACAAGTGCGAAAAGTGGTTTTTCAACACTATCACAAGTGCAAAAAGTGTTTTTTCCACACTAATACAAGTGCAAAAGTGGTTTCCTGCACCAACACAAGTGCGAAAAGTGGATTTTCAACACTAACACAAGTGCGAAAAGTGGTTTTTCAACACTAACACAAGTGCGAAAAGTGGTTTTTCCACACTAATACAAGTGCAAAAGTGGTTTCCTGCACCAACACAAGTGCGAAAAGTGGTTTTTCAACACACACAAGTGCGAAAAGTGGTTTTTCAACACTATCACAAGTGCAAAAAGTGTTTTTTCCACACTAATACAAGTGCAAAAGTGGTTTCCTGCACCAACACAAGTGCGAAAAGTGGTTTTTCAACACTAACACAAGTGCGAAAAGTGGTTTTTCAACACTAACACAAGTGCGAAAAGTGTTTTTTCCACACTAATACAAGTGCAAAAGTGGTTTCCTGCACCAACACAAGTGCGAAAAGTGGTTTTTCAACACAAACACAAGTGCAAAAAGTGGTTTTTCAACACTAACACAAGTGCGAAAAGTGGTTTTTCAACACTAACACAAGTGCGAAAAGTGGTTTTTCCACACTAATACAAGTGCAAAAGTGGTTTTCCTGCACCAACACAAGTGCGAAAAGTGGTTTTTCAACACTAACACAAGTGCGAAAAGTGGTTTTTCAACACTATCACAAGTGCAAAAAGTGTTTTTTCCACACTAATAAAAGTGCAAAAGTAGTTTCCTGCACCAACACAAGTGCGAAAAGTGGTTTTTCAACACTAACACAAGTGCGAAAAGTGGTTTTTCAACACTAACACAAGTGCGAAAAGTGTGTTTTCCACACTAATACAAGTGCAAAAGTGGTTTCCTGCACCAACACAAGTGCGAAAAGTGGTTTTTCAACACTAACACAAGTGCGAAAAGTGGTTTTTCAACACTATCACAAGTGCAAAAAGTGTTTTTTCCACACTAATACAAGTGCAAAAGTGGTTTCCTGCACCAATACAAGTGCGAAAAGTGGTTTTTCAACACTAACACAAGTGCGAAAAGTGGTTTTTCAACACTAACACAAGTGCGAAAAGTGTTTTTTTCACACTAATACAAGTGCAAAAGTGGTTTCCTTCACCAACACAAGTGCGAAAAGTGGTTTTTCAACACTAACACAAGTGCGAAAAGTGGTTTTTCAACACTAACACAAGTGCGAAAAGTGGTTTTTCAACACTAACACAAGTGCGAAAAGTGGTTTTTCCACACTAATACAAGTGCAAAAGTGGTTTCCTGCACCAACACCAATGCGAAAAGTGGTTTTTCAACACTAACACAAGTGCGAAAAGTGGTTTTTCAACACGAACACAAGTGCGAAAAGTGGTTTTTCAACACTAACACAAGTGCGAAAAGTGGTTTTTCAACACTAACACAAGGGCGAAAAGTGGTTTTGCCACACTAATACAAGTGCAAAAGTGGTTTCCTTCACCAACACAAGTGCGAAAAGTGGTTTTTCAACACTAACACAAGTGCGAAAAGTGGTTTTTCAACACTAACACAAGTGCGAAAAGTGGTTTTTCAACACTAACACAAGTGCGAAAAGTGGTTTTTCAACACTAACACAAGTGCGAAAAGTGGTTTTTCAACACTAACACAAGTGCGAAAAGTGGTTTTTCAACACTATCACAAGTGCAAAAAGTGTTTTTTCCACACTAATACAAGTGCAAAGGTGGTTTCCTGCACCATCACAAGTGCGAAAAGTGGTTTTTCAACACTAACAAAAGTGCGAAAAGTGGTTTTTCAACACTAACACAAGTGCGAAAAGTGGTTTTTCAACACTATCACAAGTGCAAAAAGTGTTTTTTCCACACTAATACAAGTGCAAAAGTGGTTTTCCTGCACCAACACAAGTGCGAAAAGTGGTTTTTCAACACTAGCACAAGTGCGAAAAGTGGTTTTTCAACACTAGCACAGGTGCGAAAAGTGGTTTTTTCCACACTAATACAAATGCAAAAGTGGTTTCCTGCACCAACACAAGTGCGAAAAGTGGTTTTCAACACTAACACAAGTGCGAAAAGTGGTTTTTCAACACTAACACAAGTGCGAAAAGTGTTTTTTCCACACTAATACAAATGCAAAAGTGGTTTCCTGCACCAACACTAGTGTGAAAAGTGGTTTTTCAACACTAACACAAGTGCGAAAAGTGGTTTTTCAACACTATCACAAGTGCAAAAAGTGTTTTTTCCACACTAATACAAGTGCAAAAGTGGTTTCCTGCACCAACACAAGTGCGAAAAGTGGTTTTTCAACACTAACACAAGTGCGAAAAGTGGTTTTTCAACACTAACACAAGTGCGAAAAGTGTTTTTTCCACACTAATACAAGTGCAAAAGTGGTTTCCTGCACCAACACAAGTGCGAAAAGTGGTTTTTCAACACAAACACAAGTGCGAAAAGTGGTTTTTCAACACTAACACAAGTGCGAAAAGTGGTTTTTCAACACTAACACAAGTGCGAAAAGTGGTTTTTCCACACTAATACAAGTGCAAAAGTGGTTTCCTGCACCAACACAAGTGCGAAAAGTGGTTTTTCAACACTAACACAAGTGCGAAAAGTGGTTTTTCAACACTATCACAAGTGCAAAAAGTGTTTTTTCCACACGAATACAAGTGCAAAAGTGGTTTCCTGCACCAACACAAGTGCGAAAAGTGGTTTTTCAACACTAACACAAGTGCGAAAAGTGGTTTTTCAACACTAACACAAGTGCGAAAAGTGGTTTTTCAACACTAACACAAGTGCGAAAAGTGGTTTTCAACACTAACACAAGTGCGAAAAGTGGTTTTTCCACACTAATACAAGTGCAAAAGTGGTTTCCTGCACCAACACAAGTGCGAAAAGTGGTTTTTCAACACTAACACAAGTGCGAAAAGTGGTTTTCAACACGAACACAGGTGTGAAAAGTGGTTTTTCAACACTAACACAAGTGCGAAAAGTGGTTTTTCAACACTAACACAGGTGCGAAAAGTGGTTTTTCAACACTAATACAAGTGCAAAAGTGCTTTCCTGCACCAACACAAGTGCGAAAAGTTGTTTTTCGACAATAACACAAGTGCGAAAAGTGGTTTTTCAACACTATCACAAGTGCAAAAAGTGTTTTCTCCACACTAATACAAGTGCAAAAGTGGTTTCCTGCACCAACACAAGTGCGAAAAGTGGTTTTTCAACACTAACACAAGTGCGAAAAGTGGTTTTTCAACACTAACACAAGTGCGAAAAGTGTTTTTTCCACACTAATACAAGTGCAAAAGTGGTTTCCTGCACCAACACAAGTGCGAAAAGTGGTTTTTCAACACTAACACAAGTGCGAAAAGTGGTTTTTCAACACTAACACAAGTGCGCAAAGTGGTTTTTCCACACTAATACAAGTGCAA
Source organism: Myxine glutinosa (assembly GCF_964187855.1). Taxonomy (NCBI): domain Eukaryota; kingdom Metazoa; phylum Chordata; class Myxini; order Myxiniformes; family Myxinidae; genus Myxine; species Myxine glutinosa. The sequence continues at coordinate 11,498 of NW_027618348.1, read as the reverse complement.
ACGTGGTTTCCTGCACCAACACAAGTGCGAAAAGTGGTTTTTCAACACTAACACAAGTGCAAAAAGTGGTTTTTCAACACTACCACAAGTGCAAAAAGTGTTTTTTCCACACTAATACAAGTGCAAAAGTGGTTTCCTGCACCAACACAAGTGCAAAAAGTGGTTTTTCAACACTAACACAAGTGCGAAAAGTGGTTTTTCAACACTAACACAAGTGCGAAAAGTGTTTTTTCCACACTAATACAAGTGCAAAAGTGGTTTCCTACACCAACACAAGTGCGAAAAGTGGTTTTTCAACACAAACACAAGTGCGAAAAGTGGTTTTTCAACACTAACACAAGTGCGAAAAGTGGTTTTTCAACACTAACACAAGTGCGAAAAGTGGTTTTTCCACACTAATACAAGTGCAAAAGTGGTTTTCCTGCACCAACACAAGTGCGAAAAGTGGTTTTTCAACACTAACACAAGTGCGAAAAGTGGTTTTTCAACACTATCACAAGTGCAAAAAGTGTTTTTTCCACACTAATACAAGTGCAAAAGTGGTTTTCTGCACCAATACAAGTGCGAAAAGTGGTTTTTCAACACTAACACAAGTGCGAAAAGTGGTTTTTCAACACTATCACAAGTGCAAAAAGTGTTTTTTCCACACTAATACAAGTGCAAAAGTGTTTTCCTGCACCAACACAAGTGCGAAAAGTGGTTTTTCAACACTAACACAAGTGCGAAAAGTGGTTTTTCAACACTAACACAAGTGCGAAAAGTGTTTTTTCCACACTAATACAAGTGCAAAAGTGGTTTCCTGCACCAACACAAGTGCGAAAAGTGGTTTTTCAACACTAACACAAGTGCGAAAAGTGGTTTTTCAACACTAACACAAGTGCGAAAAGTGGTTTTTCAACACTAACACAAGTGCGAAAAGTGGTTTTTCCACACTAATACAAGTGTAAAAGTGGTTTCCTGCACCAACACCAATGCGAAAAGTGGTTTTTCAACACTAACACAAGTGCGAAAAGTGGTTTTTCAACACTAACACAAGTGCGAAAAGTGGTTTTTCAACACTAACACAAGTGCGAAAAGTGGTTTTTCAACACTAACACAAGGGCGAAAAGTGGTTTTGCCACACTAATACAAGTGCAAAAGTGGTTTCCTGCACCAACACAAGTGCGAAAAGTGGTTTTTCAACACTAACACAAGTGCGAAAAGTGGTTTTTCAACACTATCACAAGTGCAAAAAGTGTTTTTTCCACACTAATACAAGTGCAAAGGTGGTTTCCTGCACCATCACAAGTGCGAAAAGTGGTTTTTCAACACTATCACAAGTGCAAAAAGTGTTTTTTCCACACTAATACAAGTGCAAAAGTGGTTTCCTGCACCAACACAAGTGCGAAAAGTGGTTTTTCAACACTAGCACAAGTGCGAAAAGTGGTTTTTCAACACTAACACAGGTGCGAAAAGTGGTTTTTTCCACACTAATACAAATGCAAAAGTGGTTTCCTGCACCAACACAAGTGCGAAAAGTGGTTTTCAACACTAACACAAGTGCGAAAAGTGGTTTTTCAACACTAACACAAGTGCGAAAAGTGGTTTTTCCACACTAATACAAGTGCAAAAGTGGTTTCCTGCACCAACACAAGTGCGAAAAGTGGTTTTTCAACACTAACACAAGTGCGAAAAGTGGTTTTTCAACACTATCACAAGTGCAAAAAGTGTTTTTTCCACACTAATACAAGTGCAAAAGTGGTTTCCTGCACCAACACAAGTGCGAAAAGTGGTTTTTCAACACTAACACAAGTGCGAAAAGTGGTTTTTCAACACTAACACAAGTGCGAAAAGTGTTTTTTCCACACTAATACAAGTGCAAAAGTGGTTTCCTGCACCAACACAAGTGCGAAAAGTGGTTTTTCAACACAAACACAAGTGCGAAAAGTGGTTTTTCAACACTAACACAAGTGCGAAAAGTGGTTTTCAACACTAACACAAGTGCGAAAAGTGGTTTTTCCACACTAATACAAGTGCAAAAGTGGTTTCCTGCACCAACACAAGTGCGAAAAGTGGTTTTTCAACACTATCACAAGTGCAAAAAGTGTTTTTTCCACACTAATACAAGTGCAAAAGTGGTTTCCTGCACCAACACAAGTGCGAAAAGTGGTTTTTCAACACTAACACAAGTGCGAAAAGTGGTTTTTCAACACTAACACAAGTGGGAAAGTGGTTTTTCAACACTATCACAAGTGCAAAAAGTGTTTTTTCCACACTAATACAAGTGCAAAAGTGGTTTCCTGCACCAACACAAGTGCGAAAAGTGGTTTTTCAACACTAACACAAGTGCGAAAAGTGGTTTTTCAACACTATCACAAGTGAAAAAAGTGTTTTTTCCACACTAATACAAGTGCAAAAGTGGTTTCCTGCACCAACACAAGTGCGAAAAGTGGATTTTCAACACTAACACAAGTGCGAAAAGTGGTTTTTCAACACTAACACAAGTGCGAAAAGTGTTTTTTCCACACTACTACAAGTGCAAAAGTGGTTTCCTGCACCAACACAAGTGCGAAAAGTGGTTTTTCAACACACACAAGTGCGAAAAGTGGTTTTTCAACACTATCACAAGTGCAAAAAGTGTTTTTTCCACACTAATACAAGTGCAAAAGTGGTTTCCTGCACCAACACAAGTGCGAAAAGTGGATTTTCAACACTAACACAAGTGCGAAAAGTGGTTTTTCAACACTAACACAAGTGCGAAAAGTGGTTTTTCCACACTAATACAAGTGCAAAAGTGGTTTCCTGCACCAACACAAGTGCGAAAAGTGGTTTTTCAACACACACAAGTGCGAAAAGTGGTTTTTCAACACTATCACAAGTGCAAAAAGTGTTTTTTCCACACTAATACAAGTGCAAAAGTGGTTTCCTGCACCAACACAAGTGCGAAAAGTGGTTTTTCAACACTAACACAAGTGCGAAAAGTGGTTTTTCAACACTAACACAAGTGCGAAAAGTGTTTTTTCCACACTAATACAAGTGCAAAAGTGGTTTCCTGCACCAACACAAGTGCGAAAAGTGGTTTTTCAACACAAACACAAGTGCAAAAAGTGGTTTTTCAACACTAACACAAGTGCGAAAAGTGGTTTTTCAACACTAACACAAGTGCGAAAAGTGGTTTTTCCACACTAATACAAGTGCAAAAGTGGTTTTCCTGCACCAACACAAGTGCGAAAAGTGGTTTTTCAACACTAACACAAGTGCGAAAAGTGGTTTTTCAACACTATCACAAGTGCAAAAAGTGTTTTTTCCACACTAATAAAAGTGCAAAAGTAGTTTCCTGCACCAACACAAGTGCGAAAAGTGGTTTTTCAACACTAACACAAGTGCGAAAAGTGGTTTTTCAACACTAACACAAGTGCGAAAAGTGTGTTTTCCACACTAATACAAGTGCAAAAGTGGTTTCCTGCACCAACACAAGTGCGAAAAGTGGTTTTTCAACACTAACACAAGTGCGAAAAGTGGTTTTTCAACACTATCACAAGTGCAAAAAGTGTTTTTTCCACACTAATACAAGTGCAAAAGTGGTTTCCTGCACCAATACAAGTGCGAAAAGTGGTTTTTCAACACTAACACAAGTGCGAAAAGTGGTTTTTCAACACTAACACAAGTGCGAAAAGTGTTTTTTTCACACTAATACAAGTGCAAAAGTGGTTTCCTTCACCAACACAAGTGCGAAAAGTGGTTTTTCAACACTAACACAAGTGCGAAAAGTGGTTTTTCAACACTAACACAAGTGCGAAAAGTGGTTTTTCAACACTAACACAAGTGCGAAAAGTGGTTTTTCCACACTAATACAAGTGCAAAAGTGGTTTCCTGCACCAACACCAATGCGAAAAGTGGTTTTTCAACACTAACACAAGTGCGAAAAGTGGTTTTTCAACACGAACACAAGTGCGAAAAGTGGTTTTTCAACACTAACACAAGTGCGAAAAGTGGTTTTTCAACACTAACACAAGGGCGAAAAGTGGTTTTGCCACACTAATACAAGTGCAAAAGTGGTTTCCTTCACCAACACAAGTGCGAAAAGTGGTTTTTCAACACTAACACAAGTGCGAAAAGTGGTTTTTCAACACTAACACAAGTGCGAAAAGTGGTTTTTCAACACTAACACAAGTGCGAAAAGTGGTTTTTCAACACTAACACAAGTGCGAAAAGTGGTTTTTCAACACTAACACAAGTGCGAAAAGTGGTTTTTCAACACTATCACAAGTGCAAAAAGTGTTTTTTCCACACTAATACAAGTGCAAAGGTGGTTTCCTGCACCATCACAAGTGCGAAAAGTGGTTTTTCAACACTAACAAAAGTGCGAAAAGTGGTTTTTCAACACTAACACAAGTGCGAAAAGTGGTTTTTCAACACTATCACAAGTGCAAAAAGTGTTTTTTCCACACTAATACAAGTGCAAAAGTGGTTTTCCTGCACCAACACAAGTGCGAAAAGTGGTTTTTCAACACTAGCACAAGTGCGAAAAGTGGTTTTTCAACACTAGCACAGGTGCGAAAAGTGGTTTTTTCCACACTAATACAAATGCAAAAGTGGTTTCCTGCACCAACACAAGTGCGAAAAGTGGTTTTCAACACTAACACAAGTGCGAAAAGTGGTTTTTCAACACTAACACAAGTGCGAAAAGTGTTTTTTCCACACTAATACAAATGCAAAAGTGGTTTCCTGCACCAACACTAGTGTGAAAAGTGGTTTTTCAACACTAACACAAGTGCGAAAAGTGGTTTTTCAACACTATCACAAGTGCAAAAAGTGTTTTTTCCACACTAATACAAGTGCAAAAGTGGTTTCCTGCACCAACACAAGTGCGAAAAGTGGTTTTTCAACACTAACACAAGTGCGAAAAGTGGTTTTTCAACACTAACACAAGTGCGAAAAGTGTTTTTTCCACACTAATACAAGTGCAAAAGTGGTTTCCTGCACCAACACAAGTGCGAAAAGTGGTTTTTCAACACAAACACAAGTGCGAAAAGTGGTTTTTCAACACTAACACAAGTGCGAAAAGTGGTTTTTCAACACTAACACAAGTGCGAAAAGTGGTTTTTCCACACTAATACAAGTGCAAAAGTGGTTTCCTGCACCAACACAAGTGCGAAAAGTGGTTTTTCAACACTAACACAAGTGCGAAAAGTGGTTTTTCAACACTATCACAAGTGCAAAAAGTGTTTTTTCCACACGAATACAAGTGCAAAAGTGGTTTCCTGCACCAACACAAGTGCGAAAAGTGGTTTTTCAACACTAACACAAGTGCGAAAAGTGGTTTTTCAACACTAACACAAGTGCGAAAAGTGGTTTTTCAACACTAACACAAGTGCGAAAAGTGGTTTTCAACACTAACACAAGTGCGAAAAGTGGTTTTTCCACACTAATACAAGTGCAAAAGTGGTTTCCTGCACCAACACAAGTGCGAAAAGTGGTTTTTCAACACTAACACAAGTGCGAAAAGTGGTTTTCAACACGAACACAGGTGTGAAAAGTGGTTTTTCAACACTAACACAAGTGCGAAAAGTGGTTTTTCAACACTAACACAGGTGCGAAAAGTGGTTTTTCAACACTAATACAAGTGCAAAAGTGCTTTCCTGCACCAACACAAGTGCGAAAAGTTGTTTTTCGACAATAACACAAGTGCGAAAAGTGGTTTTTCAACACTATCACAAGTGCAAAAAGTGTTTTCTCCACACTAATACAAGTGCAAAAGTGGTTTCCTGCACCAACACAAGTGCGAAAAGTGGTTTTTCAACACTAACACAAGTGCGAAAAGTGGTTTTTCAACACTAACACAAGTGCGAAAAGTGTTTTTTCCACACTAATACAAGTGCAAAAGTGGTTTCCTGCACCAACACAAGTGCGAAAAGTGGTTTTTCAACACTAACACAAGTGCGAAAAGTGGTTTTTCAACACTAACACAAGTGCGCAAAGTGGTTTTTCCACACTAATACAAGTGCAAACGTGGTTTCCTGCACCAACACAAGTGCGAAAAGTGGTTTTTCAACACTAACACAAGTGCAAAAAGTGGTTTTTCAACACTACCACAAGTGCAAAAAGTGTTTTTTCCACACTAATACAAGTGCAAAAGTGGTTTCCTGCACCAACACAAGTGCAAAAAGTGGTTTTTCAACACTAACACAAGTGCGAAAAGTGGTTTTTCAACACTAACACAAGTGCGAAAAGTGTTTTTTCCACACTAATACAAGTGCAAAAGTGGTTTCCTACACCAACACAAGTGCGAAAAGTGGTTTTTCAACACAAACACAAGTGCGAAAAGTGGTTTTTCAACACTAACACAAGTGCGAAAAGTGGTTTTTCAACACTAACACAAGTGCGAAAAGTGGTTTTTCCACACTAATACAAGTGCAAAAGTGGTTTTCCTGCACCAACACAAGTGCGAAAAGTGGTTTTTCAACACTAACACAAGTGCGAAAAGTGGTTTTTCAACACTATCACAAGTGCAAAAAGTGTTTTTTCCACACTAATACAAGTGCAAAAGTGGTTTTCTGCACCAATACAAGTGCGAAAAGTGGTTTTTCAACACTAACACAAGTGCGAAAAGTGGTTTTTCAACACTATCACAAGTGCAAAAAGTGTTTTTTCCACACTAATACAAGTGCAAAAGTGTTTTCCTGCACCAACACAAGTGCGAAAAGTGGTTTTTCAACACTAACACAAGTGCGAAAAGTGGTTTTTCAACACTAACACAAGTGCGAAAAGTGTTTTTTCCACACTAATACAAGTGCAAAAGTGGTTTCCTGCACCAACACAAGTGCGAAAAGTGGTTTTTCAACACTAACACAAGTGCGAAAAGTGGTTTTTCAACACTAACACAAGTGCGAAAAGTGGTTTTTCAACACTAACACAAGTGCGAAAAGTGGTTTTTCCACACTAATACAAGTGTAAAAGTGGTTTCCTGCACCAACACCAATGCGAAAAGTGGTTTTTCAACACTAACACAAGTGCGAAAAGTGGTTTTTCAACACTAACACAAGTGCGAAAAGTGGTTTTTCAACACTAACACAAGTGCGAAAAGTGGTTTTTCAACACTAACACAAGGGCGAAAAGTGGTTTTGCCACACTAATACAAGTGCAAAAGTGGTTTCCTGCACCAACACAAGTGCGAAAAGTGGTTTTTCAACACTAACACAAGTGCGAAAAGTGGTTTTTCAACACTATCACAAGTGCAAAAAGTGTTTTTTCCACACTAATACAAGTGCAAAGGTGGTTTCCTGCACCATCACAAGTGCGAAAAGTGGTTTTTCAACACTATCACAAGTGCAAAAAGTGTTTTTTCCACACTAATACAAGTGCAAAAGTGGTTTCCTGCACCAACACAAGTGCGAAAAGTGGTTTTTCAACACTAGCACAAGTGCGAAAAGTGGTTTTTCAACACTAACACAGGTGCGAAAAGTGGTTTTTTCCACACTAATACAAATGCAAAAGTGGTTTCCTGCACCAACACAAGTGCGAAAAGTGGTTTTCAACACTAACACAAGTGCGAAAAGTGGTTTTTCAACACTAACACAAGTGCGAAAAGTGGTTTTTCCACACTAATACAAGTGCAAAAGTGGTTTCCTGCACCAACACAAGTGCGAAAAGTGGTTTTTCAACACTAACACAAGTGCGAAAAGTGGTTTTTCAACACTATCACAAGTGCAAAAAGTGTTTTTTCCACACTAATACAAGTGCAAAAGTGGTTTCCTGCACCAACACAAGTGCGAAAAGTGGTTTTTCAACACTAACACAAGTGCGAAAAGTGGTTTTTCAACACTAACACAAGTGCGAAAAGTGTTTTTTCCACACTAATACAAGTGCAAAAGTGGTTTCCTGCACCAACACAAGTGCGAAAAGTGGTTTTTCAACACAAACACAAGTGCGAAAAGTGGTTTTTCAACACTAACACAAGTGCGAAAAGTGGTTTTCAACACTAACACAAGTGCGAAAAGTGGTTTTTCCACACTAATACAAGTGCAAAAGTGGTTTCCTGCACCAACACAAGTGCGAAAAGTGGTTTTTCAACACTATCACAAGTGCAAAAAGTGTTTTTTCCACACTAATACAAGTGCAAAAGTGGTTTCCTGCACCAACACAAGTGCGAAAAGTGGTTTTTCAACACTAACACAAGTGCGAAAAGTGGTTTTTCAACACTAACACAAGTGGGAAAGTGGTTTTTCAACACTATCACAAGTGCAAAAAGTGTTTTTTCCACACTAATACAAGTGCAAAAGTGGTTTCCTGCACCAACACAAGTGCGAAAAGTGGTTTTTCAACACTAACACAAGTGCGAAAAGTGGTTTTTCAACACTATCACAAGTGAAAAAAGTGTTTTTTCCACACTAATACAAGTGCAAAAGTGGTTTCCTGCACCAACACAAGTGCGAAAAGTGGATTTTCAACACTAACACAAGTGCGAAAAGTGGTTTTTCAACACTAACACAAGTGCGAAAAGTGTTTTTTCCACACTACTACAAGTGCAAAAGTGGTTTCCTGCACCAACACAAGTGCGAAAAGTGGTTTTTCAACACACACAAGTGCGAAAAGTGGTTTTTCAACACTATCACAAGTGCAAAAAGTGTTTTTTCCACACTAATACAAGTGCAAAAGTGGTTTCCTGCACCAACACAAGTGCGAAAAGTGGTTTTTCAACACTAACACAAGTGCGAAAAGTGGTTTTTCAACACTAACACAAGTGCGAAAAGTGTTTTTTCCACACTAATACAAGTGCAAAAGTGGTTTCCTGCACCAACACAAGTGCGAAAAGTGGTTTTTCAACACAAACACAAGTGCGAAAAGTGGTTTTTCAACACTAACACAAGTGCGAAAAGTGGTTTTTCAACACTAACACAAGTGCGAAAAGTGGTTTTTCCACACTAATACAAGTGCAAAAGTGGTTTTCCTGCACCAACACAAGTGCGAAAAGTGGTTTTTCAACACTAACACAAGTGCGAAAAGTGGTTTTTCAACACTATCACAAGTGCAAAAAGTGTTTTTTCCACACTAATACAAGTGCAAAAGTAGTTTCCTGCACCAACACAAGTGCGAAAAGTGGTTTTTCAACACTAACACAAGTGCGAAAAGTGGTTTTTCAACACTAACACAAGTGCGAAAAGTGTGTTTTCCACACTAATACAAGTGCAAAAGTGGTTTCCTGCACCAACACAAGTGCGAAAAGTGGTTTTTCAACACTAACACAAGTGCGAAAAGTGGTTTTTCAACACTATCACAAGTGCAAAAAGTGGTTTTTCAACACTAACACAAGTGCGAAAAGTGGTTTTTCCACACTAATACAAGTGCAAAAGTGGTTTTCCTGCACCAACACAAGTGCGAAAAGTGGTTTTTCAACACTAGCACTAGTGCGAAAAGTGGTTTTTCAACACTAGCACAGGTGCGAAAAGTGGTTTTTTCCACACTAATACAAATGCAAAAGTGGTTTCCTGCACCAACACAAGTGCGAAAAGTGGTTTTCAACACTAACACAAGTGCGAAAAGTGGTTTTTCAACACTAACACAAGTGCGAAAAGTGTTTTTTCCACACTAATACAAATGCAAAAGTGGTTTCCTGCACCAACACTAGTGTGAAAAGTGGTTTTTCAACACTAACACAAGTGCGAAAAGTGGTTTTTCAACACTATCACAAGTGCAAAAAGTGTTTTTTCCACACTAATACAAGTGCAAAAGTGGTTTCCTGCACCAACACAAGTGCGAAAAGTGGTTTTTCAACACTAACACAAGTGCGAAAAGTGGTTTTTCAACACTAACACAAGTGCGAAAAGTGTTTTTTCCACACTAATACAAGTGCAAAAGTGGTTTCCTGCACCAACACAAGTGCGAAAAGTGGTTTTTCAACACAAACACAAGTGCGAAAAGTGGTTTTTCAACACTAACACAAGTGCGAAAAGTGGTTTTTCAACACTAACACAAGTGCGAAAAGTGGTTTTTCCACACTAATACAAGTGCAAAAGTGGTTTCCTGCACCAACACAAGTGCGAAAAGTGGTTTTTCAACACTAACACAAGTGCGAAAAGTGGTTTTTCAACACTATCACAAGTGCAAAAAGTGTTTTTTCCACACGAATACAAGTGCAAAAGTGGTTTCCTGCACCAACACAAGTGCGAAAAGTGGTTTTTCAACACTAACACAAGTGCGAAAAGTGGTTTTTCAACACTAACACAAGTGCGAAAAGTGGTTTTTCAACACTAACACAAGTGCGAAAAGTGGTTTTCAACACTAACACAAGTGTGAAAAGTGGTTTTTCCACACTAATACAAGTGCAAAAGTGGTTTCCTGCACCAACACAAGTGCGAAAAGTGGTTTTTCAACACTAACACAAGTGCGAAAAGTGGTTTTCAACACGAACACAGGTGTGAAAAGTGGTTTTTCAACACTAACACAAGTGCGAAAAGTGGTTTTTCAACACTAACACAGGTGCGAAAAGTGGTTTTTCAACACTAATACAAGTGCAAAAGTGCTTTCCTGCACCAACACAAGTGCGAAAAGTTGTTTTTCGACAATAACACAAGTGCGAAAAGTGGTTTTTCAACACTATCACAAGTGCAAAAAGTGTTTTCTCCACACTAATACAAGTGCAAAAGTGGTTTCCTGCACCAACACAAGTGCGAAAAGTGGTTTTTCAACACTAACACAAGTGCGAAAAGTGGTTTTTCAACACTAACACAAGTGCGAAAAGTGTTTTTTCCACACTAATACAAGTGCAAAAGTGGTTTCCTGCACCAACACAAGTGCGAAAAGTGGTTTTTCAACACTAACACAAGTGCGAAAAGTGGTTTTTCAACACTAACACAAGTGCGCAAAGTGGTTTTTCCACACTAATACAAGTGCAAACGTGGTTTCCTGCACCAACACAAGTGCGAAAAGTGGTTTTTCAACACTAACACAAGTGCAAAAAGTGGTTTTTCAACACTACCACAAGTGCAAAAAGTGTTTTTTCCACACTAATACAAGTGCAAAAGTGGTTTCCTGCACCAACACAAGTGCAAAAAGTGGTTTTTCAACACTAACACAAGTGCGAAAAGTGGTTTTTCAACACTAACACAAGTGCGAAAAGTGTTTTTTCCACACTAATACAAGTGCAAAAGTGGTTTCCTACACCAACACAAGTGCGAAAAGTGGTTTTTCAACACAAACACAAGTGCGAAAAGTGGTTTTTCAACACTAACACAAGTGCGAAAAGTGGTTTTTCAACACTAACACAAGTGCGAAAAGTGGTTTTTCCACACTAATACAAGTGCAAAAGTGGTTTTCCTGCACCAACACAAGTGCGAAAAGTGGTTTTTCAACACTAACACAAGTGCGAAAAGTGGTTTTTCAACACTATCACAAGTGCAAAAAGTGTTTTTTCCACACTAATACAAGTGCAAAAGTGGTTTTCTGCACCAATACAAGTGCGAAAAGTGGTTTTTCAACACTAACACAAGTGCGAAAAGTGGTTTTTCAACACTATCACA